>NW_028262866.1:8261-23377 GCF_049901715.1 Pseudonaja textilis | reverse complement strand
CTCGGGCAGGGGTTTGACTTGATGACCTCCAAGGCCCCTTCCAACTCCTGTTATTCTGTAAGAGTCCTGCTCGGGCAGGGGTTAGACTAGATGACTACCAAGGTCCCTTCCAACTCTTTGTTATTCTGTTGTTCTGCGCAGGGGTTGGACTAGATGACCTCCAAGGTCCCTTCCAACTCCTATTATTCTCTAAGAGTCTCCTGGTGGGCAGGGAGTTGGGCTAGATGACCTCTAAGGTCCCTTCCAACTCCTATTATTCTCTACAAGTCTCCTGCTCGGCCAGGGGGGTTGGACTATATGACCTCCCAAGTCCCTTCCAACTCTTTGTTATTCTCTTACTTCTGAGCAGGGGGTTGGACTAGATGACCTCCAAGGCCCCTTCCAACTCCTGTTATTCTGTAAGAGTCCTGCTCGGGCAGGGGGTTAGACTAGATGACTACCAAGGTCCCTTCCAACTCCTATTATACTGTAAGAGTCTCCTGCTCGGCCAGGGGGTTGGACTAGATGACCTCCCAGCTCCCTTCCAACTCTTTGTTATTCTGTAAGGGTCCCCTGCCTGATGAGGGGGGCTGGACTAGAAGACCTCTAGGGCCCCTTCCAGCTTCTCTTCCGGTTCTGAACTGACTCCTGCTGGCTCACTGCTTGGGCTTCGCCTGCCTGGCCTCCCTGGCAGGGCTGGTTTTCACCCCGCCCGTCTTTTGCAGAGGAGGAAGCGGAGACCAAAATCATGGAGCTGGAAGGGAAAGTCAAGGAGCTGATCGTCCAGGCGCATTCAGGTAAGGCGGGAAAACCAAAGTCGTCCCTTCCAGTCGTGGTGCCGAAAAATTGGACCCCTATTGCCGGCAGTCCTCGATTTACGACCAGAAACAGCCTGCTCCCTCCCCCACACCCACATTTCCTCCGCTAAGCGAGACGGTTCAATTTTGGCCCGTTTTATATCTCTTCTGGCCACCGTGAGTGAAGTGAATCAAGGGCCCCGGCTTGTCGGGCCCGTTTAATGACTGTCGTTAAGCAAATCGCTGTCATTGTTGAGTGAGTGATGCAGTCATTAAGTGAATCTGCTTCCCCAGGGGCCCGGCTTGTCAGGCCGGATTAATGACCATCATTAAGTGAATCGCTGCCATTGTTGAGTGAGTCACACGGTCGTTAAGTGGATCTGGCTTCTCCACAGCTTGTTGGACGGTCGCAACAGGCGAAATTACACGATCCCCCGCACGACCGTCGTAATAAGTACATGCCGGGTAGGGTGGGGGATGCCAAGGGCCTGAATTTGGACCACGTGACCTGCCATGGTCGTTAAGTGTGAAAAGCAAGGGTCATCGGTTGCTTTTTTCCCCCTTAACGCCGTCGTGACTTTGAACGGTGGCAGAGAGAATGGCTGTAAGTCAAGGACAACTGGTGTGGGGTTTTTTTAATCCCTGGTGGAAGCCGCGGAGGAGGAGGAGGAGGGTGTGTGTAACCTCTGGGTAAAATGGCTCCCTCCTCCTCCTCCTCCTCCTCCTCCCTGCGTGGCGCCCACGGCAGCCGCTTTCATGTGGTCGAGAGAGCCTGGCTGGCACCGGCGGCGCGGCGGCGGCTCCGTTTGTGCTGATTTGGCTTTGGCGGCTTTTGGAAATGGGAGTTTTCGGCTCCTGTCAAAAAAAAAATTGTTTTTTTCCCTTGTCAAACAGAGAGAGAACGAGGGAAGGAATCAGCGGACGAGCCCATGCAGATTTTATTTTATTTTATTTCGTTTCATTTCATTCCATTTGATTTCATTTTATATATTTTTTATTTTATTCTATTTTATTTTATTTTAATTTTATTATTTACTTTTTTTGTTTTATTTTATTTTATTATTTTGTTTATTATATTTCATTCCATTTAATTTCATTTTATATTTATTTAATTTTATTCTATTTTAGTTTATTTTAATATTTTATTTTATTATTTAATTTTGTTGTTTTATTATTTTATTTTATTTATTTATTTTATTTTATTACTTTATTTTTGTTATTTTAGTTTTATTATTTTATTTTGTTATTTTATTTTATTTATTTATTTTATTTGTTTATTTTATCATTTTATTTTATTAGTTTAATTTTATTATTATTTTTTATTTTATTTATTTTATTTTATTTATTTTATTTTATTTATTTTATTATTCTAATTCTAATTTTATTATTTTATTTTATTTTTTGTATTTATTTTATTTTATTATTCTATTTCATTTTTTTATTGTTTTAATTTATATTTTATATTTTATTTTATATTTTATTTTATATTTTATTTTATGTTTTATTTTATTTTATATTTTATTTTATTTTTTTATTTCAGTTTATTTTACTGTAATTTTTTTATTTTGCTTTTGTTTTTTTAGCTTCTTTTTTGTTTGGTTTTGTTTATATGCTGACTATCCAGAGGTTTACAATGCAATAAAAATAGAAATAGAAAAAGAAAGCAGTTATAAAAAGCTGCCCCCGCCCCCCAGCAGTATAAATAAGGAAATTTCCAAATTGGGTGATGTTTCATCTGTCTTTTTAAAATATGTTCTTTCTTTCTTTCTTTCTTTCTTTCTTTCTTTTTTTCTTTCTTTCTTCCTTCCTTCCTTTCTTTCTCTTCCTTCCTTCCTCTTACCATCCGTCTCTCCTTCTCTCCCTTCCTTCCTTCGTTCCTCGCTCCCTCTTTCTTGCCTTTTCTTTTTTCTTTTCCCCCTCCTTCCTTCTTTTTCTTTTTCTTCTTTCCTTCCTTCCTCCCTCTCTTATCATCCTTCTCTCCCTCTTACCATCCCTCTGTCCCTCCCTCTTTCGTTCTCTTTCTTTCTTTCATTCTTTTTCTCTTACTCCCTCCCTTTTTTTCTTTTTTGTTCTTTCCTCCCTCTCTCCTCTCTTACACTCCCTCCCTTTCTTGCTTTCATACTTTTTTTCTCTTCCTTCCTTCCTCTCTTACCATCCTTTCCTCCCTCCTTCTTTCTTCCTTTCTTTTCTCTCTCTCTCACTTTCTCTCTCTCTCTCTCTCACACTCTCTCTCTTTCACTCTCTCTCTCTCTCTCTGTCACTCTCTCTCACTTTCTCTTACTCACACACTCTCTCACTCTCTCTCTCACTCTCTCACTCTCTCTCTCTCTCACTCTCTCTCTCTCACTCTCACACTTTCTCACACACTCTCTCTCTCTCTCACACACACTCTCTTTCACTCTCTCTGTCACTCTCTCACTTTCTCTCACTCACACACTCTCATTCTCTCTCTCTCTCTCTCTCTGTCACTCTCTCACACTTTCTCTCACTCACACACTCTCTCACTCTCTCTCTTTCTCTCTCTCTCTCTCACACTCTCTCTCTTTCACTCTCTCTCTCTGTCACTCTCTCTCACTTTCTCTTACTCACACACTCTCTCACTCTCTCTCTCACTCTCTCTCTCTCACTCTCACACTTTCTCACACACTCTCTCTCTCTCTCACACACACACTCTCTTTCACTCTCTCTCTGTCACTCTCTCTCTACTTTCTCTCACTCTCACACTCTCATTCTCTCTCTCTCTCTCTCTGTCACTCTCTCACACTTTCTCACTCACACACTCTCTCACTCTCTCTTTCTCTCTCTCTCTCTCACACTCTCTCTCTTTCACTCTCTCTCTGTCACTCTCTCTCACTTTCACTCACACACTCTCTCACTCTCTCTCTCTTTCTCTCACTCTCTCTCTCACACTCTCTCTCTTTCACTCTCTCTTTGTCACTCTCTCTCACTCTCTCTCTCTTTCTCTCACTCTCTCTCACTCTCTCTTTCACTCTCTCTCTCTGTCACTCTCTCTCACTTTCTCTCACTCATACACTCTCACACTCTCTCTTTCTCTCACTCACACACTCTCTGTCTCACACACACTCTTTCACACACTCACTCTCTCTCATCTCTCTCACTCACACACTCTTTCTCTCTCTCTCTCTCTCTCTCACACACTCTCTCTTTCTCTCTCTCTGTCACTCTCTCTCACTTTCTCTCACTCACACACTCTCTCACTCTCTCTCTTTCTCTCACTCTCTCTCACACTCTCTCTTTCACTCTCTCTTTGTCACTCTCTCTCTCTTTCTCTCACTCTCTCTCTCTCACACTCTCTCTTTCACTCTCTCTTTGTCACTCTCTCACACTTTCTCTCACTCACACACTCTCTCACTCTCTCTCTCTTTCTCTCTCTCTCTCTCACACACTCTCTCTTTCACTCTCTCTTTGTCACTCTCTCTCTCTTTCTCTCACTCTCTCTCTCTCACATTCTCTCTCTTTCACTCTCTCTTTGTCACTCTCTCTCACTTTCTCTCACTCACACTCTCTCTCACTCTCTCTCTCTTTCTCTCACTCTCTCACACTCTCTCTCTTTCACTCTCTCTCTCTGTCACTCTCTCTCACTTTCTCTCTCACTCACACACTCTCACACTCTCTCTCTTTCTCTCACTCTCTCTCACACTCTCTCTTTCACTCTCTCTTTGTCACTCTCTCTCTCTTTCTCTCACTCTCTCTCTCTCACATTCTCTCTCTTTCACTCTCTCTTTGTCACTCTCTCACACTTTCTCTCACTCACACACTCTCTCACTCTCTCTTTCTCTCACTCTCTCACACTCTCTCTCTTTCACTCTCTCTCTCTGTCACTCTCTCTCACTTTCTCTCACTCACACACTCTCACTCTCTCTCTCTTTCTCTCACTCTCTCACACACTCTCTCTTTCACTCTCTCTCTCTGTCACTCTCTCTCACTTTCTCTCACTCACACACTCTCTCACTGTCTCACACACACTCTTTCACACACTCACACTCTCTCCCTCCCTCTCTCTCACTCTCTCTCACACACACTCTTTCACACACTCACTCTCTCTCTCTCTCTCTCTTTCCCAGGAGCAACGCACCTCCTGAACCAGTTGCGGGAGCTGAGGAAAAACAACCTTGACCTCCATTGCGAGTTTCAGGATTTCAAGCTCAACCGGACAGGTGCGCGGGGGAGGCGGGGGCGGGGGCGGGCGACCCCTCCGGGGTGCCCAGAGGGAGGCCTGGCACAGTCTGTCCCCCTTCGACTTAGCTGGCGGCCTGCGGCTTCCGTGCCATGGACTGGGGTTCGAAAGGAATTGGGGGGTCTTTGGGGGCCTCGGAGCTCGGGGGGCTTTTCTGGCAGACATTTCATCGCCAAACTAGGTAACCTCATCAGTGCTTGGAAATGTAAAGCCCACTCAGTCCCAGCACTGATGGGGTTATCTAGTTGGGTCGTGAAAGGTTGGAAGACGTCCTGAGAGCGTTAGAGACCCCACGGTCCTCCTCCTCCTCCTCCCCAAAAGCCCCACTCCCTTCTAGCCCTGATGATGTTCCCTAGCTGGGTCATGAAACGTCTGCCAGAAACAATCCCCCCGCCCCAGCTCAGAGACCCCCTCCGAGCACACCCCCCTTAGCCAAATCGCATCCTGGGCTGATGGGTAACTTTCCTCGCTGGTGGGCTTCTACCCTCTGCGGTTGGCGTGAGTTCGAGGCAGAGCTGAGGATGCTGACCCCCCCTCCCCAGTGCATGATGGGAATATCCCTCCCCTTGGTGCCCAGCCAGGCCCCAGTATCCTCGGCTAGCTTGAGCGGTTTGGCCTGAATTCCAGACTTCATCCCATGGGATGGGAAGAGGCCTCTGCAAGCATCCTTAAGGTGCCACCTGCATTTTTGGGGTGGGGTGGGGGGCACCTGAAATAATTCCTGCAGGCCTCCGGCGCCTCGCCCGATTTTGGGCCGCACCGACCCATCCAGTTCTGCGACATAATCTTTTTTTCAGATGTTTTTCCTTCTGGGTGTTTTTAATCCTCTGCCTTTTTTTTGGGGGGGGGAGGGGGGCTCCCCAGCATCCTGGGTAGGACAGCCCTAATAAACGGAAGGAATAAGAAAAAGATCGGTCATCCTCAACTTACGACGATTCGTTTAGTGACCGTTCGAGTGGGGAACGCGCGATCGTTTTTTCACACGATCGCAGCATCGTTAAAATTCAAAGCGCCAGGCCGCTGATTCGTCTTTACGACGGTCGCAACATCCCCGGAGCGGCCGCGGCGACTCACTTAATCGTAGTGGCCGAAAAGGTCGTAAAATGGGTGGGGTGGGAAACTCTCTGCATAAATGTCTCGCTTAACGATGAGAATTTTGGGGTCCCTTGCAGTTGTTAAGTCGAGGACCCTCCCCAAAATCCCCTCCCATTCCTTTACGATGCCCCAGAAAAACTCTTTATGGATTAATGACGGGCTTCTCTCGCCGGCCGGAAAGGAGAGGCAAGGCTGGATCAGCCTGATGGGGTGTTGTAGTCCTGCCTGGCTCTTCGTTTCGTCTTAGCTGAAGTTTTCTTCCTTTCCTTCCCAGACCGAAAGGAAGCATGCTGTCCCAAAGGCTGGGATGCCTTTCGGAAAAGCTGCTACTGGGAAAACCGGGAGCCGAAATCGTGGCAGGAGGCCAAAACTGAGTGCGAAAGCTACGACGCTCACCTGGTGATCATCAGCTCCTACGAGGAGCAGGTAGGCCGAGGCGTTCCTAACCTGTGTGGTGTGTTTTTGAAGGAGTTGGATTGGACCAACGAGTGCCAGGCGTGGCCCCTTTAAGCCCCGTGGACTTCAACTCCCAGAATTCCTCTGTCAACATTGCCTTAAAGGGGGGTGGGGCAAGTTTCCTGGCTGAGGAATTCTGGGAATTGAAGTTCACAAGTCTTAAAGGGCCAAATTTCCGGGCTGAGGATTCTGGGAATTGAAGTTCACAAGTCTTAAAGGGCCAAATTTCCTGGCTGAGGAATTCTGGGAATTTAAGTTCACAAGCCTTAAAGGGCCAGGTTTCCTGGCTGAGGAATTCTGGGAATTGAAGTTCACAAGTCCTAAAAGGGGCCAAGTTTCCTGACTGAGGAATTCTGGGAATTGAAGTTCACAAGTCTTAAAGGGCCAAGTTTGCTGGCTGAGGAATTCTGGGAATTGAAGTTCACAAGTCCTAAAAGGGGCCAAGTTTCCTGGCTGAGGAATTCTGGGAATTGAAGTTCACAAGTCCTAAAAGGGGCCAAGTTTCCTGGCTGAGGAATTCTGGGAATTGAAGTTCACAAGTCTTAAAGGACCAAGTTTCCTGGCTGAGGAATTCTGGAAACTGAAGTTCACAAGCCTTAAAGGGCCAAGTTTGCTGGCTGAGGAATTCTGGGAATTGAAGTTCACAAGTCTTAACGGGCCAAATTTCCTGGCTGAGGAATTCTGGGAATTGAAGTTCACAAGCCTTAAAGGGCCAGGTTTCCTGGCTGAGGAATTCTGGGAATTGAAGTTCACAAGTCCTAAAAGGGGCCAAGTTTCCTGACTGAGGAATTCTGGGAATTGAAGTTCACAAGTCTTAAAGGGCCAAGTTTGCTGGCTGAGGAATTCTGGGAATTGAAGTTCACAAGTCCTAAAAGGGGCCAAGTTTGCTGGCTGAGGAATTCTGGGAATTGAAGTTCACAAGTCCTAAAAGGAGCCAAGTTTCCTGGCTGAGGAATTCTGGGAATTGAAGTTCACAAGTCCTAAAAGGGGCCAAGTTTCCTGGCTGAGGAATTCTGGGAATTGAAGTTCACAAGTCCTAAAAGGGCCAAGTTTCCTGGCTGAGGAATTCTGGGAATTGAAGTTCACAAGTCTTAAAGGACCAAGTTTCCTGGCTGAGGAATTCTGGAAACTGAAGTTCACAAGCCTTAAAGGGCCAAGTTTGCTGGCTGAGGAATTCTGGGAATTGAAGTTCACAAGTCTTAAAGGGCCAAGTTTCCTGGCTGAGGAATTCTGGGAATTGAAGTTCACAAGCCTTAAAGGGCCAAGTTTGCTGGCTGAGGAATTCTGGGAATTGAAGTTCACAAGTCTTAAAGGGCCAGGTTTCCTGGCTGAGGAATTCTGGGAATTGAAGTTCACAAGTCCTAAAAGGGCCAAGTTTCCTGGCTGAGGAATTCTGGGAATTGAAGTTCACAAGTCTTAAAAGGCCAAGTTTCCTGGCTGAGGAATTCTGGGAATTGAAGTTCACAAGTCCTAAAAGGGGCCAAGTTTCCTGGCTGAGGAATTCTGGGAATTGAAGTTCACAAGTCTTAAAGGGCCAAGTTTGCTGGCTGAGGAATTCTGGGAATTGAAGTTCACAAGTCCTAAAAGGGGCCAAGTTTCCTGGCTGAGGAATTCTGGGAATTGAAGTTCACAAGTCCTAAAAGGGGCCAAGTTTCCTGGCTGAGGAATTCTGGGAATTGAAGTTCACAAGTCCTAAAAGGGGCCAAGTTTCCTGGCTGAGGAATTCTGGGAATTGAAGTTCACAAGTCCTAAAAGGGGCCAAGTTTCCTGGCTGAGGAATTCTGGGAATTGAAGTTCACAAGTCCTAAAAGGGCCAAGTTTCCTGGCTGAGGAATTCTGGGAATTGAAGTTCACAAGTCCTAAAAGGGGCCAAGTTTCCTGGCTGAGGAATTCTGGGAATTGAAGTTCACAAGTCTTAAAGGGCCAAGTTTGCTGGCTGAGGAATTCTGGGAATTGAAGTTCACAAGTCCTAAAAGGGGCCAAGTTTCCTGGCTGAGGAATTTTGGGAATTGAAGTTCACAAGTCTTAAAGGGCCAAGTTTCCTGGCTGAGGAATTCTGGGAATTGAAGTTCACAAGTCCTAAAAGGGGCCAAGTTTCCTGGCTGAGGAATTCTGGGAATTGAAGTTCACAAGTCTTAAAGGGCCAAGTTTGCTTGCTGAGGACTGCAACTCCCAGAATTCCCCAGCCAGTCAAAGTTTACCAATATCAGCATGAATAAATATGGCTGGAATATTTTTGCATTTTTTTAATTGGGTATCCTTAATAGTCAGTGGGAATGCAGTTGATGTAAAAAGCAAAATGAGATTTTAAAAAAATCACCTATGAGAAACTAAATTAATAAAGAGGTTAAATATGGGCTAATGGCCTGACAATGAATTAAGCAGGAAACTGATATGTTGGCCAGGGAATTCTGGGAGTTGAAGTCCACCCCACTTAAAGTTGCTGAAATAGATACTAGCTCGATTCCCATGATTTGCTCCGAAACTATGTGGTCGGGCTTAGTATTTTGGGAGGAAAATAAGGGGGGGGGATTCTGCCTCTGCCTACCAGCATCCATGGATATTCATCTGGCTAGGGTCCTGTCAGTGTGGGAGAGAGAGGAGGGCTATTTGGAAACGGAAACAGTATTTGCTGTGTGAGCAAAGAGGAGACAGCAAGGAGCCTGGGCGTGGCTTAGCTCAACTGTTCTGTCGTAAAGCTGCTTGGTTCTGTGAAACTGAGAGGGAAACTCCTCTGCTTGTGTTTTGCCTTTGGAAAAGATTTCTTTTTGTGTGGGGAGGGGGAGTCAGATTCCTTAGCATCAGATAACAACAACAACAACAACAACAACAACAACTGGAACTTGTGTCACAACCACAGTCTACCTGTAGCAAAGAACTGGTGGGATCATCACAAGCCTGAAAAAGTGGTCGAAAATGAGCATGCAAAACTACTGTGGTATTTCCGAATACAGACTGACAAAGTTCTGGAACACAATACCCCAGATATCACGATTGTGGAGAAGAAAAAGCGTGGATTGTCGACATTGCCACACCTGGTGATAGCAGAATCGACGAAAAACAACTTGCAAAAGTCACCAGATATCAGGACTTGAGAATCGAACTGCGGAGACTCCGGCATAAACCAGTGCAGGTGGTTCCAGTGGTACTGGGCACACTGGGTGCTGCTGTGCCTAAAGACCTAGGCCAGCTCTTAAAAACAATTGACGCTGACCAGATCACCCTTGGTCAGCTGCAGGAGGCCACCTTACTGGGATCTGCTCGCATGATCCGCCGATACATCACGCAGTCCAAAACGCCTGGGAAGGGTTCGACTAGTGATTTGTGATACGAAACCATATATGATGAACTTGATTTTTGGGTGTGTGCTGTTTAGGTGTGTTAGGAAATTGTTTAGGTTTTCTTTTCCATGGGGCCAAATCACGTGGAACAAGAAGATCTGCTTGTAAGTTTCGACGTGGTTTCACTATGCACTCAAGTCCCAATAAAAGAAACTCTTGAAATCATCAAAAATAAATACCAACCAGCTAAACACCTCGTGGAACTAACTGAACACTGCTTAACCAACACATATTTCATATACAAAGGACAAAGATACAAACAAATTGAAGGAGCCCCCATGGGATCACCACTGTCACCTGTCATTGCAAACCTGTTCATGGAAGAATTTGAATCCAGAGCCCGGGCTAATGCCACCCACAAACCCAAACTATGGTTAAGATACATCGATGACACATTTGTGATTTGGCCCCATGGAAAAGAAAACCTAAACAATTTCCTAACACACCTAAACAGCACACACCCCAAAATCAAGTTCACTATGGAAACGGAAACAAACAAACAACTACCATTCCTAGATGTACTAATCACAAAAAAACAGATGGCACACTAGGACACACCATATACCAGAAGAAAACACCCACCAACCGCTACCTCAACGCCCAATCCCACCACCACCCAGCACAGATAAACTCCGTGGCCAAAACACTAATTGCCAGAACCAAACGCCTGGCAGACAAGACACACATAAAGACTGAACTAGGCACCCTGACTAAAGGACTGACAGCCAACGGCTTCCACACAAGCAAAATCACAGGCCTGATCCACAAAAACACACTGAGACATAATGGAGACCTAGAACATGAACAGACCTATGGAACAGCTGTCCTGCCCTGCATAAGAGGTACTACAGACAAAATCAGGAAGATACTACACAGGCATCGCATCAAGACTGCCTTCAAAACAGACAGAAAAATATCAGCTATCCTAAGATAAAATTGACCTGGAAAACCAAGGCATATATGAAGTCCCCTGTGCATCGTGCCCGGCCACATACATTGGACAGACCAATAGAAGAATAAGTACCCGCCTGGATGAACACAAAAATGCAGTAAAAAAGCTGGAACACACGTCCTCACTAGTCCAACACATGAAAGCCACAGGTCATAGCATCGACTTCAATGGCACCAAAACCCTAGCCACGATAGAAAACCCCAGCCACAGAATCATCAGAGAAGCCATAGAGATTGAAAAAAGACCAAAAAGCATGAATAGAAGAGAGGACTCCACTAGACTGTCAATTATCTGGAAGCCTGCACTCTCAAATAAAAAAATCTCCACACCACAAGCCAGGCAAACACCTGGGCACAAACAGATTCCCCCCTGATACCTCCAGCTCAAACACACCCCAATCAGGCACCCAGGTGAAACCTAGCTTCCTAATAAATGATAGCCGTCCGTTTACTCGGAGCCAAGCTGCACTAAAAGCCTCCAATACAGGAACACAATGTTGCCAGCCAATCAAGACACAAAAAAGGCACATAACAGACAGAAGGTATTAGAAACACCAATCAAGCAGAACACAGCAAACTCCAAGACCAACAAACTCAGACCAAGACTCCCAACCAATCAGGATGAAGAAAAAACCATTCTGGCACAGCAGTAGGCTAGCCCCAGATTTAAAACTGAAATGGCTGTGAAAGTCTTGACTCACAGACGAACCCAATACAGAAGCCTGATGATGGCAGATGAGATTCTGCTGAAACGTTGCTACAACTTTAAAAGCACAACTATAATGACGTGGGAAAATACCCGAACAAAGCTGAATACCACATATATATATATATATTCAAATACATATAAGTATTGATGAATATATGAACAGCATGGCATCTCAGTATCATTAGCTTTGATACCAAATACCGTGTTTTCCCAAAAATAAGACCGGCTTTACATTACTTGTTGCTCCAAAAGACGCATTAGGGCTTATTTTCCAGTTAGGTCCTATTTTTCGGGAAACATGGCACTAAATGTGTCCATCTGACCAACAATCTTAACTGGGGTTTATTTTTGGGGTAGGGCTTATATTACACGCATCCTGAAAAATCCTGCTTGGGCTTACTTTCCGGTTAGGTCTTATTTGGGGGAAAGACAGAACTAAATGTGGCCGGGTGGCTGACAACTGGGGTTTATTTTCGGGTAGAGCTTGTATCACGCACGTCCTGAAAAATGATGGGGCTTATATTCCGGTTGGGCCTTATTTTGGGGAAAACAGAGTAGTAATAATAATTGTCAATAGTATCGACAATTTTAGTAATCTTAAGTTACATTCATCAGAACTCCGATCATTATAACGATGTTATGCATAATTCACTCATCTTTCAACTTCTTTCCTCTACATATGAATTCTGGAATATTATATAGAAATATGCATAATAATATTTCCCCCCCCCTTTTCTAATTTCTACCTCTGTTCTGAACCTGAGTAGCACAAATCTTATATTCCATTTCTATCCATCATCTCTTCTTGTCTGTTTCAATATTCCAATTCTTGTTGGTTTTTTGGCATGCTTTCCATAGTTCTTCCTTGGGATTTTGTATAGGTTACATTAATCAGGCTCGTACCGTTATAGTAACATTATAGATATTACAATTAAAGTGGTTAACACCTATCCCCCCCCCACCTATTTCCCTTCCAAAGTGACCGTGAAATAAGGAGGCGCGGAAAAGGTATTTGCTGGGCCAAACAAAGGACACTCTCCCAGGTTCGGACTGACACTTCTGCGGCTGTCTGGTATCACCAGCCTCTCGGCCCCTCTGAATGGGGCCAGGAAGCAAAAAGGGCGCAGGGGCTGAGTTCCAGCTGTTCTTGGCTTTATTTAGCAAGACGGACAAGCGTTGGCAGGGACCCTTGGAGATCTTCTAATCCAACCCCCTGCCCCAGCAAGAAATCCTAGGCCATTTCAGACAAACGGCTGTCTAATCTCTTCTTCAAAGCCTCCAGGGTGTTTTTTTTTTACCTTCTCATTTCAGTTCAAATTTTTTCTCCTCTAATTTGAGATCTAGTCAGGGAGAAAAATGGGGAAAGCCACCCCCCAAAATTTGGCATGACAGAGGCCCGAAAGCCCATTCGTTACCCAACAATCATTGATAATTGATTAATGATTGATTGCTTTGTAAGAAGAGAGACAGGGAGATGGAGAGAGAGAGAGGGAGAAAGTGAAAGAGAGGGAGAGAAAGAGAGTGAGAGAGAGTGAGAGAAAGAAAGTGAAAAAGAGAGGGAGAGAAAGAGAGACAGAAAGAGAAAGAAAAAGAAAAAGACAGAGAGAAAGAGAGTGAAAGAGAGAAAGA
This sequence comes from Pseudonaja textilis, assembly GCF_049901715.1. Taxonomy (NCBI): domain Eukaryota; kingdom Metazoa; phylum Chordata; class Lepidosauria; order Squamata; family Elapidae; genus Pseudonaja; species Pseudonaja textilis. The sequence continues at coordinate 10,222 of NW_028262866.1, read as the reverse complement.
GAGAGACAGAGTGACAGAAAAAGTGTGAGAGAGAGACAGAGAGACAGAAAGAGAAAGAGAGACAAAGAGAGACAAAGAGAGAGTGAAAGAGTGAAAGAGAGAGAGAGAGAGATAGACAGAGTGACAGAAAGAGAGACAAAGAGTGTGAGAGAAAGAGGGACAGAAAGAGAAAGAGAAAGAAAGAGAGAGACGGAGAGAAAGACAGAGTGAAAGAGAGAAAGAGAGAGAGAAACAAAGTGACAGAAAGGGAGACAAAGTGTGTGAGAGACAGAGAGACAGAAAGAGAAAGAGAGACAAAGAAAGAGACAAAGAGAGAGTGAAAGAGTGAAAGAGAGAGAGAGACATAGACAGAGTGACAGAAAGAGAGACAAAGAGTGTGAGAGAAAGAGGGACAGAAAGAGAAAGAGAGGGAGAGAAAGAGAGAGTGAAAGAGAGAGAGAAACAAAGTGACAGAAAGAGAGACAGAGAGTGTGAGAGACAGAGAGACAGAAAGAGAGACAGAGAGAATGAAAGATACACACAGAGAGAGGGAGAAGGAGAGGGAGAGAGAGAGAGACATAGACAGAGTGACAGAAAGAGAGACAAAGAGTGTGAGAGAAAGAGGGACAGAAAGAGAAAGAAAGAGAGAGAGGAGAGAAAGAGAAAGAAAGAGAGAGAGAGAGAGAAAGAGAGAGTGAAAGAGAGAAAGAGAGAGAGAAACAAAGTGACAGAAAGAGAGACAAAGAGTGTGAGTGACAGGGAGAGTGACAGAGAGACAAAAAAAGAGAGAGTGAAAGATACAGAGAGAGAGAGAGGGAGAAGGAGAGTGAAAGAGAGAGAGAGAGAAGGAGAAAGAGATTCCAAGAGAGATGAAATCTGATGAACTTGTGATTCAAAGAACACCACATAACAGAGAATAAGCAGACAGGGATTGATGGCACCCAGTTCATGACAAATATCAAGCTTAACAGGCAGGATTCGTGTACAGGCAGTCCTCGACTTACGACAGTTCATTTAGTGACCGTTCAAAGTTACAACGGCCCTGGAAGAAAGCGACTTGGGGCCATTTTTCACCCTTACGACCGTTGCAACATCCCCATGTTCACGTGGTCAGAATTCACATGCTTGGCAACCGGCTCCTATTTATGACGGTCGCAGCATTCCGCGGCCATATAGTCTCTTTCTGAGACCAGCGAAGTCAATTCACTGAACGACGATGTGACTAAACTGAAGAACTGGCCAGAGAGGTCGCAAAATGGGGGCCAAAGGCGATGCCTTGCTTAGCAACACGCTCAACGGCGGTCGTAAGTCGAGGACTACCTGTCTTGGCTTAACCCAGTTCCGTACCAGGTAAAAAAAATTCATTTTTTTGTTTCTTTCAGGTGCAAACAGAGACCTAAAACTTTGAGTCTTGGTAGTTTCAACTCTCAGAGGGGAAAAAAAATGGAGAAATGTGGTCCAGATACTCGACTTAAAAAACTGTTCATTTAGCGACCGTTCCAAGTTACGACGGCGCTGAAAAAAAAAGTGACTTCGGGCCATTTTTTCATACTTTGGTCCCAGGACCAACATTCAGCCGCTTGGCCACTGGTTCGTATTTATGACGGCTGCAGCGTGCCCCCTTTGCGACCTTCAGCAAGATAACATTTTGGACTCCGTTGTGGTCGTAACTCCAGGACTACCCAGTGTGCCCTTGCAAACTGAGGGTGCCACCAATCTGGCCTGCTAGAGACACGCTTGTCCTCCGCTGAATTCCCCATTGTGGGGAGGGGGGGTGAATTTTAACTTTTAACTATTACTAGCTCGATCCCGTGCTTCGCTACGAAACTATGTGGTAGGGCTTAGTTTTGGGGAGAAAAATAAGTGGGTGGGGGAATTCTGCCTCTGCCTACCAGCATCCATCAGTATTCATCGGATGGGCGCTAGGTCAGTGTGGGAGAGAGTGGAGGGCTGTTTGGAACCTGAAACAGTATTTGCTGGGT
>NW_028262866.1:0-8161 GCF_049901715.1 Pseudonaja textilis | reverse complement strand
ATATGATAGAAACATAGGGCTGGAAGGGACTTTGGAGATCTTCTAGTCCAACCTCCCACCCCATCCAATATGATAGAAACATAGGGCTGGAAGGGACTTTGGAGGTCTTGTAGTCCAACCCCCCCTGCCCATGATCATAGAAACATAGGGCTGGAAGAGACTTCTAGTCCAACCTTCTAGTCCCCTCCAATATGATATAAACATAGGGCTGGAAGGGACTGGAGGTCTTCTAGTCCAACCCCCGCCCCCACAAATATGCTAGAATCATAGGGCTGGAAGGGACTGGAGATCTTCTACTCCAACCCCCCCTCCAATATGATAGAAACATAGGGCTGGAAGGGACTTTGGAGATCTTCTAGTCCAACCCCCAATGTCCAAGATCATAGAAACATAGGGCTGGAAGGGACTTTGGAGATCTTCTAGTCCAACAACCCCCCCCTGTCAATATGATAGAAACATAGGCTGGAAGGGACTTTGGAGGTCTTCTAGTCCAACCCCCCTCCTCAATATGATAGAAACATAGGGCTGGAAGGGACTTTGGAGGTCTTCTAGTCCAACCGCCACTGTCCAAGATCATAGAAACATAGGGCTGGAGGGGACTTTGGAGATCTTCTAGTCCAACCCCCACCCCCTCCAATATGATAGAAACATAGGGCTGGAAGGGACTTTGGAGGTCTTGTAGTCCAAACCCCCCCTCCAATATGATAGAAACATAGGGCTGGAAGGGACTTTGGAGGTCTTCTAGTCCAACCCCCAATGTCCAAGATCATAGAAACATAGGGCTGGAAGGGACTTTGGAGGTCTTCTAGTCCAACCCCCCCCCTTCAATATGATAGAAACATAGGGCTGGAAGGGACTGGAGGTCTTCTAGTCCAACCCCCGCCTCCAATATGATAGAAACATAGGGCTGGAAGGGACTTTGGAGGTCTTCTAGTCCAACCCCCCCCTCCAAGATCATAGAAACATAGGGCTGGAAGGGACTTTGGAGGTCTTCTAGTCCAACCCCCACCCTCCAATATGATAGAAACATAGGGCTGGAAGGGACTTTGGAGGTCTTCTAGTCCAACCCCCCTGCCCATGATCATAGAAACATAGGGCTGGAAGGGACTTTGGAGGTCTTCTAGTCCAACCGCCCCTGTCCAAGATCATAGAAACATAGGGCTGGAAGGGACTTTGGAGATCTTCTAGTCCAACCCCCCCCTATCCAAGATCAGAGAAACATAGGGCTGGAAGGGACTTTGGAGATCTTCTAGTCCAACCTCCCACCCCATCCAATATGATAGAAACATAGGGCTGGAAGGGACTTTGGAGGTCTTCTAGTCCAACCCCCTGCCCATGATGATAGAAACATAGGGCTGGAAGGGACTTTGGAGGTCTTCTAGTCTCCAACCCCCCTCCAAGATGATAGAAACATAGGGCTGGAAGGGACTTTGGAGGTCTTCTAGTCCAACCCCCCCCTCCAATATGATAGAAACATAGGGCTGGAAGGGACTTTGGAGGTCTTCTAGTCCAACCCCTGCCAATATGATAGAAACATAGGGCTGGAAGGGACTTTGGAGGTCTTCTAGTCCAACCCCCTCCAAGATCATAGAAACATAGGGCTGGAAGGGACTTTGAGGTCTTCTAGTCCAACCCCCTGCCAAGATCATTAGAAACATAGGGCTGGAAGGGACTTTGGAGATCTTCTAGTCCAACCCCCCCTGTCTTGTAGGGCTGGAAGGGACTTTGGAGGTCTTCCAGTCCCCCCCTCAATATGATAGAAACATAGGGCTGGAAGGGCCTTTGGAGGTCTTCTAGTCCAACCCCCATGATCAGAAACATAGGGCTGGAAGGGACTTTGGAGTCTTCTAGTCCAACCTCCTCCCCAATATGATAGAAACATAGGGCTGGAAGGGACTTTGGAGGTCTTCTAGTCCAACCCCCTGCCAATGATAGAAACATAGGGCTGGAAGGGACTTTGGAGGTCTTCTAGTCCAACCCCCCCCCCTCCAATATGATAGAAACATAGGGCTGGAAGGGACTTTGGAGGTCTTCTAGTCCAACCCCTCCCTCCAATATGATAGAAACATAGGGCTGGAAGGGACTTTGAGGTCTTCTAGTCCAACCCCCCTCCAATATGATAGAAACATAGGGCTGGAAGGGACTTTGGAGGTCTTCTAGTCCAACCCCTCCCCAGATCATAGAAACATAGGGCTGGAAGGGACTTTGGAGGTCTTCTAGTCCAACCCCCTCCCCCTCCAATATGATAGAAACATAGGGCTGGAAGGGACTTTGGAGATCTTCTAGTCCAACCCCCCCCAATATGATAGAAACATAGGGCTGGAAGGGACTTTGGAGGTCTTCTAGTCCAACCCCTGCCCATGATCCTATAGAAACATAGGGCTGGAAGGGACTTTGGAGGTCTTCTAGTCCAACCCCCCCCCTCAATATGATAGAAACATAGGGCTGGAAGGGACTTTGGAGGTCTTCTAGTCCAACCCCCCCCTCAATATGATAGAAACATAGGGCTGGAAGGGACTTTGGAGGTCTTCTAGTCCAACCCCCCCCTCCAATATGATAGAAACATAGGGCTGGAAGGGACTTTGGAGGTCTTCTAGTCCAACCCCTGCCCAATGATCATAGAAACATAGGGCTGGAAGGGACTTTGGAGGTCTTCTAGTCCAACCCCTGCCCAATGATCATAGAAACATAGGGCTGGAAGGGACTTTGGAGATCTTCTAGTCCAACCCCCTCCACCAATATGATAGAAACATAGGGCTGGAAGGGACTTTGGAGGTCTTCTAGTCCAACCCCCCCCCTCCCAATATGATAGAAACATAGGGCTGGAAGGGACTTTGGAGGTCTTCTAGTCCAACCCCCCCCCAATATGATAGAAACATAGGGCTGGAAGGGACTTTGGAGGTCTTCTAGTCCAACCCCCTGCCCAATGATGATAGAAACATAGGGCTGGAAGGGACTTTGGAGGTCTTCTAGTCCAACCCCCTGCCCAATATGATAGAAACATAGGGCTGGAAGGGACTTGGAGGTCTTCTAGTCCAACCCCACTTCCAAGATCATAGAAACATAGGGCTGGAAGGGACTTTGGAGGTCTTCTAGTCCAACCCCCCCCTCCAAGATGATAGAAACATAGGGCTGGAAGGGACTTTGGAGGTCTTCTAGTCCAACCCCCCCTCCAATATGATATAGAAACATAGGGCTGGAAGGGGCTTTGGAGGTCTTCTAGTCCAACCCCCTGCCCATGATCATAGAAACATAGGGCTGGAGGGGACTTTGGAGGTCTTCTAGTCCAACCTCCTCTCCCCTCAAATATGATAGAAACATAGGGCTGGAAGGGACTTTGGAGGTCTTCTAGTCCAACCCCCCCCCCTCCAATATGATAGAAACATAGGGCTGGAAGGGACTTTGGAGATCTTCTAGTCCAACCCCCCCTATCCAAGATCAGAGAAACATAGGGCTGGAAGGGACTTTGGAGGTCTTCTAGTCCAACCCCCTGCCAAGATCATAGAAACATAGGGCTGGAAGGGACTTTGGAGGTCTTCTAGTCCAACCCCCACCCAATATGATAGAAACATAGGGCTGGAAGGGACTTTGGAGGTCTTCTAGTCCAACCCCCCCTCCAATATGATAGAAACATAGGGCTGGAAGGGACTTTGGAGGTCTTCTAGTCCAACCCCCCCTGTCAATATGATAGAAACATAGGGCTGGAAGGGACTTTGGAGGTCTTCTAGTCCAACCCCCCTGCCCAATATGATAGAAACATAGGGCTGGAAGGGACTTTGGAGGTCTTCTAGTCGAACCTCCTCCCCCCAATATGATAGAAACATAGGGCTGGAAGGGACTTTGGAGATCTTCTAGTCCAACCCCCCCCCTTCCAATATGATAGAAACATAGGGCTGGAGGGGACTTTGGAGGTCTTCTAGTCCAACCTCCTCCCCCCTCAAATATGATAGAAACATAGGGCTGGAAGGGACTTCTGAGATCTTCTAGTCCAACCCCCTCCCCCTCCAATATGATAGAAACATAGGGCTGGAAGGGACTTTGGAGGTCTTCTAGTCCAACCCCCTGCCCCAATGATCATAGAAACATAGGGCTGGAAGGGACTTTGGAGGTCTTCTAGTCCAACCCCCTGCCCAATGATCATATTAGAAACATAGGGCTGGAAGGGACTTTGGAGGTCTTCTAGTCCAACCCCCCCTGTCCAAGATCATAGAAACATAGGGCTGGAAGGGACTTTGGAGATCTTCTAGTCCAACCCCCCCCCCCTCGAATATGATAGAAACATAGGGCTGGAAGGGACTTTGGAGATCTTTTAGTCCAACCCCCCCCCTCCAATATGATAGAAACATAGGGCTGGAAGGGACTTTGGAGGTCTTCTAGTCCAACCCCCACCCCTCCAATATGATATAAACATAGGGCTGGAAGGGACTTTGGAGGTCTTCTAGTCCAACCCCCCCCTCCAATATGATAGAAACATAGGGCTGGAAGGGACTTTGGAGGTCTTCTAGTCCAACCCCCCTCCAATATGATAGAAACATAGGGCTGGAAGGGACTTGGAGGTCTTCTAGTCCAACCCCCACCTCAATGATGATAGAAACATAGGGCTGGAAGGGACTTTGGAGGTCTTCTAGTCCAACCCACCTGCCCACAATCATAGAAACATTGGGCTGGAGGGAACTTTGGAGGTCTTCTAGTCCAACCCCCCCCCCTCCAATATGATAGAAACATAGGGCTGGAAGGGACTTTGGAGGTCTTCTAGTCCAACCCCCCCCCCCCTCCAATATGATAGAAACATAGGGCTGGAAGGGGCCTTGGAGGTCTTCTAGTCCAACCCCCTGCCCATGATCATAGAAACATAGGGCTGGAAGGGACTTTGGAGGTCTTCTAGTCCAACCCCCCTCCCCCCTCCAATATGATAGAAACATAGGGCTGGAAGGGACTTTGGAGGTCTTCTAGTCCAACCCCCTTCCCCCTCAAATATGATAGAAACATAGGGCTGGAAGGGACTTTGGAGATCTTCTAGTCCAACCCCCCCCTCCAATATGATAGAAACATAGGGCTGGAAGGGACTTTGGAGGTCTTCTAGTCCAACCCCCCCCCTCCAATATGATAGAAACATAGGGCTGGAAGGGACTTTGGAGATCTTCTAGTCCAACCCCCACCCTCCAATATGATACAAACATAGGGCTGGAAGGGACTTTGGAGGTCTTCTAGTCCAACCCCCCCCTCCAATATGATAGAAACATAGGGCTGGAAGGGACTTTGGAGGTCTTCTAGTCCAACCCCCCCCTCCAATATGATAGAAACATAGGGCTGGAAGGGACTTTGGAGGTCTTCTAGTCCAACCCCCCCCAATATGATAGAAACATAGGGCTGGAAGGGACTTTGGAGGTCTTCTAGTCCAACCCCCCCCTCCAATATGATAGAAACATAGGGCTGGAAGGGACTTTGGAGGTCTTCTAGTCCAACCCCTGCCCAATATGATAGAAACATAGGGCTGGAAGGGACTTTGGAGGTCTTCTAGTCCAACCCCCTCCCCAATCATGATAGAAACATAGGGCTGGAAGGGACTTTGGAGGTCTTCTAGTCCAACCCCTCCAATATCATAGAAACATAGGGCTGGAAGGGACTTTGGAGGTCTTCTAGTCCAACCCCCTCCAATATGATAGAAACATAGGGCTGGAAGGGACTTTGGAGATCTTCTAGTCCAACCCCCCCTCCAATATGATAGAAACATAGGGCTGGAAGGGACTTTGGAGGTCTTCTAGTCCAACCCCCACCTCCAATATGATAGAAACATAGGGCTGGAAGGGACTTTGGAGGTCTTCTAGTCCAACCCCCCCCTCCAATATGATAGAAACATAGGGCTGGAAGGGACTTTGGAGGTCTTCTAGTCCAACCCCTGCCCAATATGATAGAAACATAGGGCTGGAAGGGACTTTGGAGGTCTTCTAGTCCAACCCCCTCCCAATGATCATAGAAACATAGGGCTGGAAGGGACTTTGGAGGTCTTCTAGTCCAACCCCCCTGTCCAAGATCATAGAAACATAGGGCTGGAAGGGACTTTGGAGGTCTTCTAGTCCAACCCCCCCCTCCAATATGATAGAAACATAGGGCTGGAAGGGACTTTGGAGGTCTTCTAGTCCAACCCCCCCCCTCAATATGATAGAAACATAGGGCTGGAAGGGACTTTGGAGGTCTTCTAGTCCAACCCTCCCCCCCAATATGATAGAAACATAGGGCTGGAAGGGACTTTGGAGGTCTTCTAGTCCAACCCCCCCCTCCAATATGATAGAAACATAGGGCTGGAAGGGACTTTGGAGGTCTTCTAGTCCAACCCCCCCTCAATATGATAGAAACATAGGGCTGGAAGGGACTTTGGAGTCTTCTAGTCCAACCCCCCTCCAATATGATAGAAACATAGGGCTGGAAGGGACTTTGGAGGTCTTCTAGTCCAACCCCCCCCCCCAATATGATAGAAACATAGGGCTGGAAGGGACTTTGGAGGTCTTCTAGTCCAACCCCCTGTCCAATGATCATAGAAACATAGGGCTGGAAGGGACTTTGGAGGTCTTCTAGTCCAACCCCCCCTCCAATATGATAGAAACATAGGGCTGGAAGGGACTTTGGAGGTCTTCTAGTCCAACCCCACTGTCCAAGATCATAGAAACATAGGGCTGGAAGGGACTTTGGAGGTCTTCTAGTCCAACCCCCAATCCAAGATCATAGAAACATAGGGCTGGAAGGGACTTTGGAGGTCTTCTAGTCCAACCCTCCCCCTTCAATATGATAGAAACATAGGGCTGGAAGGGACTTTGGAGGTCTTCTAGTCCAACCCCCCCCCCCCTCCAATATGATAGAAACATAGGGCTGGAAGGGACTTTGGAGGTCTTCTAGTCCAACCCCCACCTCCAATATGATAGAAACATAGGGCTGGAAGGGACTTTGGAGGTCTTCTAGTCCAACCCCAATGCCCAATGATGATAGAAACATAGGGCTGGAAGGAACTTTGGAGGTCTTCTAGTCCAACCCCCCCCTCCAATATGATAGAAACATAGGGCTGGAAGGGACTTTGGAGGTCTTCTAGTCCAACCCCCCCTGTCCAAGATCAGAGAAACATAGGACTGGAAGGGACTTCGGAGATCTTCTAGTAGTCCACCCCGCCACCTCCAATATGATAGAAACATAGGGCTGGAAGGGACTGGAGGTCTTCTAGTCCAACCCCCGCCCCCTCCAATATGATAGAAACATAGGGCTGGAAGGGACTTTGGAGGTCTTCTAGTCCAACCCCCCTGTCCAAGATCATAGAAACATAGGGCTGGAAGGGACTTTGGAGGTCTTCTAGTCCAACCCCCCTCCCCCCTCCAATATGATAGAAACATAGGGCTGGAAGGGACTTTGGAGGTCTTCTAGTCCAACCCCCCCCCCCTCCAATATGATAGAAACATAGGGCTGGAAGGGACTTTGGAGGTCTTCTAGTCCAACCCCCCCCCCCCTCCAATATGATAGAAACATAGGGCTGGAAGGGGCCTTGGAGGTCTTGTAGTCCAACACCCCTCCCCGCTCCAATATGATAGAAACATAGGGCTGGAAGGGACTGGAGGTCTTCTAGTCCAACCCCCCCCCCTGTCCAAGATCATAGAAACATAGGGCTGGAAGGGACTTTGGAGATCTTCTAGTCCAACCCCCAATGTCCAAGATCATAGAAACATAGGGCTGGAAGGGACTTTGGAGGTCTTCTAGTCCAACCTCCCCCCCCTCCAATATGATAGAAACATAGGGCTGGAAGGGACTTTGGAGGTCTTCTAGTCCAACCCCCCCCCCTCCAATATGATAGAAACATAGGGCTGGAAGGGACTTTGGAGGTCTTCTAGTCCAACTCCCCCTTCCAATATGATAGAAACATAGGGCTGGAAGGGACTTTGGAGGTCTTCTAGTCCAACCCTCCCCCTTCAATATGATAGAAACATAGGGCTGGAAGGGACTTTGGAGGTCTTCCAGTCCAACCCTCCCCCTTCAATATGATAGAAATATAGGGCTGGAAGGGACTTTGGAGGTCTTTTAGTCCAACCCCCTCCCCTTCCAATATGATAGAAACATAGGGCTGGAAGGGACTTTGGAGATCTTCTAGTCCAACCCCCACCCCTCCAATATGATAGAAACA
>NW_028262865.1:1359701-1371643 GCF_049901715.1 Pseudonaja textilis | reverse complement strand
TGATTTTCGGCCAGTTTGAGGGCGATTTTGGCCTCCCAGAGCCTCGAGGAAGGCTTCTGCAGGCTTCGCAGGCCGAAAACTAGGCCCATTTCGTCCCTTCTGGTATTTCCGGGCGTTGTTTTTGGCCTTCAGAAGCCCTACCTCAGGCTTCTGTAGGCTTCATAGGCTGAAAACTAGGCCCGTTTCGTCCCTTGGTGTTCCATATTCACAGGCTTAAAAACCTGCATTCCTATTGGTCCGTTTTAGCCATTACCTGATTGGACAGCCTGGGCGGCCAGGATTGGCTCGCTAGGAGTCTTCCGCGATTGGTTGAAACCAATCGCAAGAAACTCAAAGCGGTGTCATTGGCCGCCAAGCCGCAGTGAGTTCTATAAAAGAGCCACCGGGAGTGCTACTTTTCTCACTGAGATCCAGCCTGTAAATAAAGAGCTGTGTTCACTTGGATGGAGTCTCTCGTCTCTATGAGCTCGACCTTCCAAACTTAACAGGGTTTTTTTTGGGCCCATTTGCAGTCAGTTTTTCAGGCCATTTTTGGGTGCTTTTTTGGCCCATTTGCAGGCCGTTTTTCAGCCATTCTGTCGCAGCGAGCAACCGGTCCGATGTTCCGTCTGCGTTCATTCGCTGCCTATGGAATTCCCCGCAGGGAAGAAGTTTAGAGGGACCCTCGCAAGGGTGAATACCAATAACAGACACCAGACATCCGATTGTTTTCATAGGAGGGAGCACTTCACACCCGGGGCAGATGGATTGACCCAGGCAGCAGCAGCCGCAGCAGGAGGGGCAGGAGGAGCCCCGAGTGCTCTGCACAAACCTCATTTATTATCCTCTTTCAAGCGGGTGGGGGAGCACACAGGGGGTAGCAGAGTTTTACCTTATATGGAAGAAGATCATAAACAAAGAACAAAGAACAAAGTATGTGATAGTTTGCAAGCTTGCAAATATGCTTATCATCCTGAGCTAGCGTGTCTTGGGATGGAAAGTAACAACAGTCAGTGTTTCGTGATCATATTGAAACATTTTGCAGTTGGCTAAAACAAGGTCATTAGATACGTGCAAACATCCCTGTATCCGTATTTGACAATGTCTGCTTAATGGTGGAATAGCCACACCATTCTCAGGCAGTTTTTTGGGCCTTTGCAGGTGTGGTAATATATTTTATTAATCATTTTCTGTAAGTCCTTTGTACAGCCATTTCGCATAGATCTAGGGATTTGCAGACACTCCTGGTGGGGGCAGGATTGCCTTTGCAATGGGTGTTTCATCCTGTTTGATCTGCGAGCTTAAAAGGACCAGGAATATAGGTGAAAGTTCATGGTACACAGCAGAGACGTTCCCATGGGACTTTCCGTGCCTGTATGTTCTCATGGGACTTTCCGCAGCTGTATATTCTCATCCTGTTGAGGTCATTGTTTTTGATTCTGTACTTTTGATTTCTTTCTTAAATAAATACTGCTGCCTGAGTTCGCTCGGGGCTGGCATTTGCTCAGACGTTTCCCTGTGTCTCATTTCAAGTGCCAGACCACCACAAGTGGTGACCCCGACGTGATAGCTTGGAAGAGCTATACGTTCCGACGTGATAGCTTGGAAAGGCTATACGTTTCCCGCATCCTATACTCATCGTCGCGGACGTCGACTGGGCCCTCATCTTCTTCGCTGGACGGAGATAGATTCTTTTCGTGAGTATGGGGGGAGATTTCTCGAAGGCTCAGAAAGAGCACATCAGGGAATTGAGAGGGATCACTGGGAATAGTTTTGGGTTTGGAGTTCATAGTAGAGGACATGCAATGGGAAAGAAAGAAATTGAGGACTTATTACAGTATGTTTGGAAACATATTCAGTCATATCCAGAGGGAGGTAGTATTAAAGTAGAGTCTTGGAAAAAAATAGGGATATTTTTGCACGAGGAACCTCGTGCCCCTTCTTCAATTTTGTTAACCTGGAGGGTGCTTATGGAAGCGTTAGCTACTCATGAACAACCGCTCCTAGCACCCCCCGAAGAAGGTTTGCCACCTTACCATGCGGTACGTTTATTGCCACCGACAGCACCTCCAGATAAATCCAGAGGACTGTCAGGCACTGAAAATACTTTGTCAGAAGATAAGAGTTTGCCTTTAAGAGTTCAAGTAGATGCAGTTACTGCAGCTATTCAAGAAGCAACAGATAGAGGGGAATTATCAGGAGATGATTTGGTAGAATTTGGAGTGGAGATTCAACTTAATCCAGTAGAAATTGGTGTGGACGTTGCTTTAAATCCGCAGCGCGTGTGGAAGCCTTTACCTCTCAAGATTTTAAAGGAAGTTAAGCAAGCAGCAAAAGAGTATGGTGTTAGATCGCCATATGCTCAGGCATTGTTAGAAGCAGTTGGTTATGGAAATAAAATGATTCCAGCTGACTGGAAAGCTCTATTTAATATGATTTTAACTCCAGCCCAATATTTGGTGTTAGATCAGAAATGGAGACAGCTGGCAGTTCAAAGGGGAACAGCAAATGTTACTCCAGATCAGCTTTATGGAGCTGGTAATTACACAACAGTGGAACAACAAAGAGATGGAATGCCAGAGGAGGGGTTTGTTCTTCTCCCACAGTTAATTTTACAAGCCGTAGGGGCTCTCCCTGATGGCGAAGGTGGTGAGAAGACCTTTACTAACATCAAACAAGGGAACAATGAACCCTATGAAAATTTCATTAGCAGATTGAAAGTGGCTATTGAAAGGCAAATTGATAATCAATTCGCCCGGAACGAATTGCTTTTGAAGTTAGCAGTAGAACAGGCTAACGCAGATTGTAAAAAGATTTTGAATCCACTTATTGCGAGTGGAGAGCGAGAGATTGCAGATTTGATTAATGCATGTAGGAAGGTTGGGAGTCAGTCTTTTAACATGGAGACTTTAGCTCTGGCTCTGCAGGCAGGAAATGCTAAAAAAGGAACTTGTTTCAATTGTGGGAAGCCTGGACATTTTAAAGCGCAATGTCGGGCTCCTGGGGGGGGTCAGAGTCAGCAAAAAAGGAGATTATTAGGACAGGGTGTTTGTCCTAAATCAGTGTGCCCGAAATGTAAGAAAGGATACCATTGGGCAAATCAGTGCAGACTTCATTCTGAAGGAAAAAACTAGGAAGCAGGGATCAGGGCATTCTCCCTACTCTAAAGAGTGAAGTAATGTCCGAAGGGTTGGAGCCACCAGAGAGAGGTAGGAATCAAATATGGTCACCAGCTACAAAAGGTTCAGCAGGAATTGATCTTCCATTAGCTGAGGATTTGGAATTGGGATATCCACATGTAGTTTGTTTAGGGTCAACGGATTTCTATGGACCGTTGCCTCCGGCTTCTGTGGGTCTTCTTCTTCCTAGATCATCGGCTCATAAGCGTAAATTGTTTGTGGTTCCTGGGGTTATTGATTCAGATTATGAGGGTCAGATCAAAATTCAAGTTCATTCACCTGTTCCTCAATCTTTGAAAAAGGGGATTGTTTTGCACAGCTTTTAGTTTTGCCATATCTGCCTTTGGGGAGTCGGATAGAATTCGCCAGGGTGGATTTGGATCTACAGATATGTTTAGTGAGTCTAGTGTGTTTTCCATCATGCAAAATGTCAAGGCTGATCAGAAACCAAAATTAACTCTTTTGGTTGAAGGCAGACAGTTTATTGGATTGCTGGACACTGGAGCAGATGTTTCGGTGATTAGCGAAAGTGAGTGGCCTAGGGAGTGGCCGACAGATCCTACACCGTCTGTTCGAGGAGTCGGAGGACTTCAAGACGCACGGGTTAGTAGGAGGATTCTTTCTGCCAAAACAAAGCAGGGAAGTGCTATTGCACATTTCCAACCGATTGTTTTGCGCCTTCACGTTAACTTGTGGGGCAGAGATTTGATGCAACAGTTTGATACAACAGTTGTCATTCATGATGACTGAACACCCACCTGTGGAGTTATTAAAATTACAGTTACTCCAGCAGGAGCCAGTTTGGATAGATCAATGGCCTTTGACTAGTGAGAAATTAGTTCATTTACATGAATTGGTTCAACAACAATTGGAAAGGGACATATAGTGCCTACCACTAGTCCTTATAATTCTCCAGTCTTTGTTATCAAGAAGAAATCTGGGAAATTCAGATTTCTTCATGATTTGAGAGGATAAATTCAATTTTAAAGCCAATGGGCCCACTGCAGTGTGGGACACCTAATCCTAATTTAATACCTGATGGATGGAATATAAGAGTGTTAGACTTGCAAGATGCTTTCTTTTCCATTCCTCTGCACCCTGAAGATGTAGATTTGTTTGCTTTTACTATCTTGAGTATAAATCAGGGGCAGCCCGCTAAGCGATATGCGTGGACTGTCCTTCCACAGGGAATGTTAAATAGTCCTACCATGTGTCAAATGTTTGTAGATTGGGTTTTGCAACCTTTCCGGAATAAATTCCGGATTGGAGGGTTTATCATTACATGGATGATATTTTGATAGCTGCTAATATTTCTGATGCTGCAATGGATTCTGCTGTCCTTCTTTTAACTGCTATGCTGAAGGAGAAAGGGCTGATAGTCAGCCCTGAGAAATTGCAAAAGGAATATCCTTTTGCCTATCTAGGTCATAAATTATTCTTGAGTCACATTACACCTCTGAAGTTGGAATTTGTTCTTCCTGATCCTTTAACTTTGGTAGGTCTACAACAATTTTTGGGTCATATAAATTGGATCAGACCGTATTTGGGTTTAACTACTCTTCAATTAAGTCCTTTGTTTCAAGCTTTGGCTAGTGCTAAGCAAGCATCTGACATTATAACCCTGAATAAAGAACAGAAGGAATTTTGTCATTAATTGAGCAAGCTTTGAGTCGTAGGTGGACAGATAGATGTTTGCCAGATTGTCCATTATCAGTGATTTTAATCTCAGAACGTAGAGTTACTGCATTGATAGTTCAGGTAAAAGAAAAAACAGCTTTAAGGATTCTGGAATGGATTCATTTGTCTCATACACCATCGAAATCCATAAATTGTATCACAGAACAGCTGGCTGATATTTTTAATCGTGCTCGTCAGCGCTGCAAGGCTATTGCTGGTATGGAACCAGTAACATGTTATGTTCCTTTGCTTTAGCCACCTGGGAACAAATGATTTGCAATAGTGAGTTTTTACAAGTTTTGGTAGATTCTTGGCCAGGGAAGTTTTCTTGTCATCCTCCAGCTGATCCTAGGTTATCTTTGTATAAATCAGTTAGAATTAATTTAGCAAATCTTTTTGTAAATCAGCCTATATCAGATGCTCCTACAGTCTTTACTGATGGAGGGAAAGTTTTTGGTGCTTGTGTTTGGAAAGATAAATCTGGAATTTGGCATACAAAAGTGACATCAGAGCAGAAGTCTGCCCAACAGGCAGAACTTGCTGCTGTAGTTTTGGCTTTTCAAAATTTTCAAAATCAGGATTTTAATCTAATAGTGGATTCTTTGTATGTATATAATTTGTTACCCTTTGTAGCAGGTTCTTATTTGTCTCCTGGAATATCACCCAATATTCTACGTTTGCTTTTGTTGTTGCAAGGATGTTTGGAGCAGCGTATGAATGTGTGTTTTGTTGCCCATATCCGTAGCCATAGTAATTTGCCTGGAATTTTATCACAAGGCAATGCCAAAGCTGACAGTGCTGTAACTTCAGTTCTCACTGTCCAGCCATGGGACAGCCATAGTTATTTTCATCAAAATGCTAAAGCGTTAGCACATCAATTTAAGCTTACTGCTGCAGAAGCTGCTGCCATAATTCAGCAATGTCCAACATGTTCAAAGCAAGGCATGGCTATTCCTATGGGAGTCAACCCCAGGGGGTTGAAACCCTCAATGATTTGGCAAATGGATGTTACTCAATATCCATCATTTGCACCTTGGAAGTATATACATGTGACTGTGGATACTTATTCAGGATTTCTAATGGCTACTCCTCAAAGAGGTGAAGCGGTTAAACATGTCATCAATCATTGCATTAAGACATTTTCAGTCGCTGGTACGCCTCAAACTTTAAAAACAGACAATGGTGCGGCTTATCGGAGCACAGTCTTTGATCAGTTTTGCAAACAGTGGTCCGTGGAACATAAATTTGGGATTCCATACAATTCCACAGGACAGGCTATTGTGGAGCGTTATAATGGCACGCTCAAGAACATGTTAGCTAAATTAAATAAAAAAGGAGGGAAGCTCCTGGGGCTTCCGGCAATTCAAGATCATTTAAATCTTGCTTTGTATACTTTAAATTTTTAAATTTGTCTGGTAACCCCCTGCGGCGCGGCAGCAGGCATTTTTCTTCCCCTTCTACAGATGCAGTGAGGCCTCAAGTGTTGGTGCGGTTCCTTCCGGATCCGGCATGGGTTCCCGCTGAGCTGATTACGTGGGGACGTGGTTATGCAGCAGTAGAACATCTTGGTCAAATTCGTTGGGTTCCTGGTCGTTGCATTCGGCCTGATCATTCACAAGCGCCTTCGCAGGTGCCAGTGAGGGAGGTTCCTGATTCTCAGGATGGCGTTCCTGTGGTTCCTGATTCCGTTCCTGAGGTTCCTGATTCTCAGGATGGCGTTTCCGTGGTTCCTGATTCTCTTGATGCCGGCAGTCCAGGCGCGGCGCTGTGAAGGCTGGGAAAAGATGACTGCTTATCTGAGGTTACCAACTTGTATGCAGCAGGTTCCTTTGGGGAATCGGACTAAATTAATCTGCAAACAGCGGCATCTTTTGATTTTTCCAGCATATTGGTCCTGGCATAAGGGTCAAGACATTCTTTACTCGGGACCTGATAAGGATATTATATCTTCAGCCTGTGCTACAACTCTGATTCTTTTTAATGTTTCTGTTTCAGACTATGGACAGTATTGGTGTCAATTGGAGTTGCCTAAGTTATCTTATACAGACTCTCTTTCCCACCTTTGGGAATAGCTATGAACTATAGAGATATTCATATTTTAAATAATTTTACTGTTGCTATGTTTAATAATACTATTAGAAGCATTAAGATGTTGAATGAAGAAGTGTCTGAAATTCGCCAAGTTACTTTACAAAATCGTTATGCTTTAGACATAATGTTAGCTGCTAAAGGAGGAGTTTCATTCACATTGTTGTGTTTTTATACATAATTATGAGCCTAACATTACAAGAACTGTTCATGATATGGAAGACCGCATAGCTGAACACGAAGCAGGAAAAGATGGCTTCAATAAGTCACTTTGGGCTTTGCTATGGGATTGGCTTCCTGACAGCTCATGGTTATGTTTATTGCTTCAATTAGTTGTGATAATTGTTGTTATACTTATTATGTTATGTTGCTGTATTCAATGTATTCCTAATCTATTTCAAATGTGTACCTCAGCCTTTCAACGTATGGGACCAGGTCGCGAGGGAACTGTGTACTATGCCACTAAAACACCCCCTATCTTTGAATAAATAAAAAAGGAGGGAATGTGGTAATATATTTTATTAATCATTTTCTGTAAGTCCTTTGTACAGCTATTTTGCATAGATCTAGGGATTTGCAAACGCTCCTGGTGGGGGCAGTAGTGCCTTTGCAATGGGTGTTTCATCCTGTTTGATCTGCGAGCTTAAAAGGACCAGGAAAGTAGGTGAAAGTTCATGGTACACAGTAGAGACGTTCCCATGGGACTTTCCGTGCCTGTATGTTCTCATTCTGTTGAGGTCATTGTTTTTGATTCTGTACTTTTGATTTCTTTCTTAAATAAATACTGCTACCTGAGTTCGCTTGGGGCTGGCATTTGCTCAGACGTTTCCCTGCGTCTCATTTCAAGTGCCAGACCACCACAATTTGCAGGACGTTTTTCAGCCATTTCTCAGGCAGTTTTTCTGACCTTTTTCAGTCAGTTTTTTGGCCGTTTCAGGCAGTTTTGGGGGACTTTTTGGGCCTTTTCAGTCAGTTTTTCAGGCCATTTTTCAGGGGCTTTTTTGGCCCATTTGCAGGCTGTTTTTAGCCATTTCTCAGTCAGTTTTTCAGGCATTTTCAGGCAGTTCTTCAGGCCATTTTTCAGGCATTTCTCAGGCAGTTTTTCAGGTTTTTTCAGTCATTTCTCAGGCAGTTTTTCAGGCCTTTTCAGGCAGTTTTTCCAGCCATTTTTCAGGCAGTTCTTCAGGCCATTTTCCGGGCATTTTTGGCCCATTTGCAGGCCATTTTTCAGGCAGTTTTTCAGGCCGCTTCAGGCAGTTTTCTGAGCCTTTTCAGGCAGTTTTTCTGGCCATTTTTCAGGCATTTTGAGGGATGTTTTTTTGGCCCATTTGCAGACCATTTCTCAGGTAGTTTTTCAGGCCATCTCAGGGAGTTTTTGGGCATTTTCAGGCAGTTTTTCAGGCCTTTGTAAGCAATTTTTTGGGGGTGGCGATTTTCAGGCTGTTTTTCGGCCATTTTGGGGCTGTTCTTGAGGCCTTCTCAGGCAGTTCTTCAGGCCATTTTCGGGCCATATTCGGGGTTGTTTTTGACCTGATAAAAGGCTCAAAATGGGCCTGGAAAAGAAGCCGGAAAACAAGTGGGCCCCCTTATCCTTGTGTCTTCTATGGATAGTCCTGGGTAACTGGATGCCTCCCCCCCCTCCCAATTCCAGCCCTCTGCTCCAGCAGGAGATCCTGACAGAAGGACGGTGGGGAGGGATCTGAATTTTTCAGTCAGCTTTTGGGGCCTTTTCAGTCAGTTTTTCAGGCCAATTTTCGGGTGGTTTTGGGCCATTTCTCAGGCAGTTTTTCAGTCTGCTGTTGGGGCATTTTGGGGGCATTTTGGGATGCATTTTTGGGCCCATTTGCAGGCCATTTTTCAGCCATTTCTCAGGCAGTTTTGGGGCCTTTTTTCAGGCAGTTTTTCCAGCCATTTCTCAGGCAGTTTTGGGGGGACTTTTTTGGCCCATTTGCAGTCATCTTTTTGGGCCTTTTTTGTCAGTTTTTCAGGCTATTTTTCAGGCATTTCTCAGGCAGTTTTTCTAGCCATTTCTCAGTAAGTTTCTCGGGCCTTTTCAGGCAGTTTTTCTAGCCATTTCTCAGTCAGTTTTTCCAGCCTTTTCAGGCAGTTTTTCTAGCCATTTCTCAGGCAGGTTTTGGGCCTATTCAGGCAGTTTGTCCAGCCATTTCTCAGTCAGTTTTTCGGGCTTTTTCAGGCAGTTCTTCAGGCCACTTTTTGGGCATTTTGGGGGGCATTTTTGGCCCATTTGTAGGCCATTTTTCAGGCATTTCTCAGGCAGCGTTTGGGCCTTTTCAGGCAGTTCTTCTAGCCATTTATCAGGCAGTTATGGGGCCTCTTCAGTCAGTTTTTCGGGCCTTTTCAGGCTGTTCCTCAGGCCATTTTTCGGGCATTTCTTCAGCCAGTTTTTCCACCCTTTCTCAGGCAGGTTTTGGGCTTTTTCAGGCAGTTTTTCCAGCCATTTCTCAGGCAGTTTTTGGCCCTTTCAACTAGAAAGAAAGAAAAAGGAAGAAAAAAGGAGGAAGAAAGAGAAAGAAAGAAAGAAAGAAAAGAAAGGAAGAAAGAAAGAAGGGGGGAATAAAAAGGAAGGAGGGAAAGAAAGGAAGGAGGGAAAGAAACAAAAACTAGAAAGAAAAAAGGAGAAAGATTGAGAAAAGAGGAGTAAAAAGGGAGGAGGGAAAGAAAGAATGAAACTAGAAAGAAAGAAAAAGGAAGAAAAGGGAGAGAGAGAGAAAAGAAAGAAAGAAAGAAAGAAAGAAATAAAGAAAGAAAGGAGTAAAAAGGAAGGAAGGAAAGAAAGGAAGGAGGGAAATAAAGAAAAACTAGAAAGCAAACAGAAGAAAAAAGGAGAAAGAAAGAAAGAAACTAGAAATAAAAAGAAAGAAATAAGGAGAAAGAAAGAGAAACTAGAAAGAAAGAAAAAGGAGAAAGAAAGAAAGTAAGAAAGAAAGGAAGGAGGGAAAGAAAGAAAGAAACAAAAACTAGAAAGAAAAAAGGAAGAAATAAGGAGAAAGAAAGAAAAAGAAAGAAGGAAAGAAACTAGAAAGAAAGAAAAAGGAAGAAAAAAGGAGAAAGAATGAGAAAGGGGGAGTAAAAAGGAAGGAGGGAATGAAAGAAAGAAACTAGAAAGAAAGAAAAAAGGAGAAAGAAAAAAAAAAGAAGAAAGAAAGAAAGAGAAAGAAAGAAAGAAAGAAAAAGGAAGGAAAAAGGAGAAAGAAAGAAAAAGAGGGAAAGAAAGAAAGGAAGGAGGAAAGAAAGAAAGAAACAAAAACTAGAAAGAAAAAGGAAGAAAAAAGAGAAAGAAAGAAAAAGAAAGAAGGAAAGAAACTAGAAAGAAAAAAAGGAAGAAAAAGGAGAAAGAATGAGAAAGGGGGAGTAAAAAGGAAGGAGGGAATGAAAGAAAGAAACTAGAAAGAAAGAAAAAGGAAGAAAAAAGGAGAAAGAAAAAAAAGAAAGAAAGAAAGAAAAAGAAAGAAAGAAAGAAAAAGGAAGGAAAAAGGAGAAAGAAAGAAAGAAAAAAGAGGGAAAGAAAGGAAGGAAGGAAGGAAAGAAAGGAGCGAGGGAAAGAAAGAAAGAAACTAGAAAGAAAGAAAAAGGAAGAAAAAAAGGAGAAAGAAAAGAAAAATAGGAAGAAAGAAAGAAAGAACCTCCGGCTCTTCCCCCCCTCCCCCTCCCCTCCCCGTTGCTCCTCCGCCCCGCCCCTCCTTTCCCTTTCCGCCTCCACTTTCACTTTCGGCTCCCGGATAGTCACGTGCTTTCCGCGCATCGCCCAGCCGCCGCGGGGGGGGGGGAGAGCGAGAGGAAGGGGTGGGCGGGGCCCTCCTTGAGCTGTCAATCTTCTCCCCCGCCCCCGCCCTGCCTGAGCCGCTGCGCGATTCTTCCTCCGATTCTCTCTCTCTCTCTCTCTCTTTCTTTCTCTCCTTTCTTTCTTTCCTTCTCCTTCTCCTGGATCCGGTAGGAAAACTCCTCTCGGGCGGAAATGGGTCGGGGGGGAGGGGAGGGCTGGGGGCGAAAGAGGGAGGGGAGAAGACCAGCCCCTCCCCTCCCCTCCCCGGAGGAGGGAGGGGTCTTGGGGAGGGGGAAGGGCCGAGGGAACTTGGTCTGGGGTCTTTCAAGGGATTCTGGCCCTGCCCCTCCCTCCCTCCCTCCCTCCATTCCTTCCTTCCTTCCTTCTCTCCCCTTTTCCTCCCTCCTTCCATCCCTTCTCTTTTCTCCCCTTCCCCTTTTCTTCCTTCCTTCCTCCCTCTCCCTTTTCCTCCCTCCCTCCTTCTCCATTCTTTCTCCCCTCCCCTTTTCTTCCTTCCTTCTCTCTCTCTCACCCTTCCTTCTTTCCCTGCCCATTTCTTCCCTTCCTCCTCTTCCTTTCTTTCTCCCCTCCCCTTTTCTTCCTTCCTTCCTTCCTTTCTCCCCTTTTTCCTTCCTTTTCTCTCACCCTTCCTTCCCTCCCCTTTTATTCCTCCCTCCCACCCCCTTTCTTTCTCCCCTCCCCTTTTCCTTCCTTCCTTCCTTCCTCTCCCTTCTCCTCCCTTCCTTCCCTCTCCCCTTTTTCCTTCCTTTCTTCCTCCCTCTCTCCCTCCCCCCTCCGCAACCAACACCCCTCCCCCTTCCTTTCCTCCCCTCCTTCCTTCCTTCCTTGCTCCCTCCCTCTTCAGGAAGGCCAGGGAATTGGGTCTGGGGAGGGGGAGGGTCTCTCCAGGTAGCGGGTGCGAGAGACACGCATCCGGCTGGGCTCGGGGACTTGCCCCTCCCAAGGGCGCCCGGGCTGGGGGCGGAGGGAGGGGCTTTGGGGTGGGGGTCACCGGGGGAGGCGGCCGGGGCCAGGGGAGGCTGGTCTGTGTCCCTGACTGGTCCCAGTTGGAAGGGGGGAGCCCTCCCCCTCCCCACCGAGGGGAGGGGGTCCTCGGAGCACAGGTGGGTCCACCTGGAATGGAGAGGCCCCCCTCGGGAGCCCCCTGACTCAAATCGGACTCCTAATGGAGGGAGGGGGGGCGTTTCTGCTTTCTCCCCGCAGGGATTCGGAGG
>NW_028262865.1:1354508-1359601 GCF_049901715.1 Pseudonaja textilis | reverse complement strand
CTCCCCTCCCCCTCCCTCCCAAGAAGCTCCTCCGGGCTGCTTAGGGCAGAGCCAGGGGAGGGGAGGGGCGCCCGGAGGAGGGAGGGGTCTTGGGGAGGGGTGGGGTCTTCTCCTCCCCCTCCCCAAAAGAGGAGGGAGGGTCCTGGGGAGGCGGCCAAAGGGGCTTTTTTGGGGTGGGGGGAGCTCCGGAGATCGGGGAAGGGCCGAGGGAACTTGGTCTGGGGTCTTTCAAGGGATTCTGGCCCTGCCCCTCCCTCCCTCCCTCCCTCCTTTTCTTCCTTCCTTCCTTCTCTCCCCTTTTCCTCCCTCCTTCCATCCCTTCTCTTTTTCTCCCCTTCCCCTTTTTCTTCCTTCCTTCCTCCCCCCTCTTTTCCTCCCTCCCTCCTTCTCCATTCTTTCTCCCCTCCCTTTTCTTCCTTCCTTCCTTCCTTTCTCCCCTTTTTCCTTCCTTTTCTCTCACCCTTCCTTCCCTCCCCTTTTTATTCCTCCCTCCCACCCCCTTTCTTTCTCCCCTCCCCCTTTTCCTTCCTTCCTTCCTTCCTCTCCCTTCCCCCTCCTTCCTTCCCTCTCCCCTTTTCCCTTCCTTTCTTCCTCCCTCTCTCCCCCCCTCCCCCCTCCCTCAACTGACACCCCCCCTTCCTTTCCTCCCCTCCTTCCTTCCTTCCTTGCTCCCTCCCTCTTCAGGAAGGCCAGGGAATTGGGTCTGGAGGGGGAGGGTCTCTTCAGGTAGCGGGTGTGAGAGACACGCATCCGGCTGGGCTCGGGGACTTGCCCCTCCCAAGGGCGCCCGGGGTGGGGGCGGAGGGAGGGGCTTTGGGGTGGGGGTCACCGGGGGAGGCGGCCGGGGCCAGGGGAGGCTGGTCTGTGTCCCTGACTGGTCCCAGTTGGAAGGGGGGAGCCCTCCCCCTCCCCACCTGGAATGGAGAGGCCCCCCTCGGGAGCCCCCTGACTCAAATCGGACTCCTAATGGAGGGAGGGGGGGTTCTGCTTTCTCCCCGCAGGGATTTGGAGGAGGGGGAGATCGGAAGTGGCCTTGGAGGAGGGATGGACGCCGAGAGAGGTAAAAGCTCCCGAAGGGAGGAAGGAAGGAAAGGAGGGAGGGAGGAAGGAAGGAAGAGAGAAGGGAGGAAAGAGAGGGAGGCTCGCAGGATGAGAGGAAGGAAGGAAAAAAGGGAGGAAAGGGGGAGGGGCTGGCAGGATGGGAGGAAGGAAGGGAAAAAAAGAAAGAAAAGGGAGGGTGGGAGACAGAGGAAGGAAGAAAGGAAGGAAAGAAGGAAAGAGGAAGGAAAAAGAAAGAGAAAGAAAGGCAGAAAGGAAAGAGAAGGGGGAGGGAGGAAGGAAGGAAAGGGAGGAAAGAGGGGGGAGGAAGGAAAGAAGGGAGGAAGGAAGGAAGAGAGAAGGGAGGAAAGAAAGAGGGAGGCTGGTGGGATGGGAGGGAGGGAGGGAGGAAGAGAGAAGGGAGGAAGGAAGAGAGAAGGGAGGAAAGAGAGGGAGGCTCGCAGGATGAGAGGAAGGAAGGAAAAAGGTAGGAAAGGGGAGGGGCTGGCAGGATGGGAGGAAGGAAGGAAAAAGAAAAAAAGAAAGAAAAGGGAGGGTGGGAGGCTGAGAGGAAGGAAGAAAGGAAGGAAAGAAGGAAAGGGAGGAAGGAAAAAGAGAAAGAAAGGCAGAAAGGAAAGAGAAGGGGGAGGGAGGGAGGAAGGAAAGGAGGAAAAAAGGGAGGATGGGAAGAAGGAAGGGAGGATGGAAAAAGGAGGGAGGGAGGGAGGGAGAGAGAAAGGAGGGAGGGAGGCAGAAAGGAAAAAGAAAAAGAAAGAAAAAGAAAAGAAAAGGAGGGAGCGAGGCATTAAGGAAGGAAGGGAGGAAAGAAGGAAAGAGAAAGAGAAGGAAGGAAAAAGCAAGAGAAAGGAAGGAGGCAGAAAGGAAGAAGGAGAAGGGGAGGAAGGGAGGAAAGGAGGGAAGAGAAGGGAGGAAAAAGAGAGGGAGGCTGGCAGGTTGGAAGGAAAGCAAGAAAGGCTGAAAGGGAGAGAGGGAGGGAAGGAAGGAAGGAAAAGGGGGAGGGAAGGGAGGAGGGAAGAAAGGAGGAGAAAGAGAAGGAAGGATCAATAGCGCCCCAGGGCTACAGTGACTGTCAGCATTTCTGTCACCTCGTCTTCCAAACTCCCAGGCGACGGTGCCGAACTCCGGCTGATCCTGGTGGGGAAAAGCGGTGGCGGGAAGAGCGCGACGGGCAACACCATCCTCGGCCGGAGGGCATTCAAGTCCATCTTGACAGCCAAGATCACCACCCTGAGGTGCCAAAGGGAGCAGGGCAACTGGCAGGGCAGGATGATCTCCGTGGTTGACACCCCCGGCCTGTTTGACCATGACGACTACACAGAGGAGGTGCGGCGGGACATCCTGGCTTGCCTTCATCTCTCCTGGCCCGGCCCCCATGCCCTCATCTTGGTCACTCAGGTGGGGCGCTTCACCGCCGAAGATGCTGTTGCGGCGCAGTGCGTCCGGGATATCTT
The DNA here is from genome assembly GCF_049901715.1 of Pseudonaja textilis. Classification (NCBI taxonomy): domain Eukaryota; kingdom Metazoa; phylum Chordata; class Lepidosauria; order Squamata; family Elapidae; genus Pseudonaja; species Pseudonaja textilis. Next base: position 1,357,091 of record NW_028262865.1, on the reverse strand, counting down.
TGGGCCCGAGTCCACCAGGCACACCATCATCCTCTTTACCTGCGTGGAGGATTTGGCCGGAGACTCCCTGCAGGAGTACGTCCGAAACGCTGACAACCGGAATCTGCGCGACCTGATCCGGAGGTGCGAGGACCGCTTCTACGGGTTCAACAATAAGGCCGCAGGAGCCGAGCGGGAGAGGCAGGTGTCGGAGCTGATGGCAATGGTGCAGAGAACCGTTTTCCAGAATGGTGGGCAATGCTATGTCAACCGGCTGTACCTGGAGCCCAACGTACGGGACAAGCACGTCCGGGAGTTCATCGAGCAGAACCGCAAGTCATCCCGAAGCATCGTCAACATGCTCTTGCTCTGCACCCTTCCATTCTCGTTCATCTTTTATGTTGGCGGATGGGCGTCCTGCCTGAAAAATGTCGTTGTCGTGCCGTTGTCCTACCTGAAAAAAGTCATTGTCGTGGCGTTGTCCTACCTGAAAAAAGTTGTTGTCGTGGTGTTTTCCTGCCTGAGAAGAGGACTTGTCGCCGCGTTCCGATACTTCTTCCCTTAAGCGTTCGAGTCCTGACTTTCTTTCATCTCCAGGTCATGAAAATGACGCACAGCTAGTCCTCAAGCTATTATTCACGGTGGAGCCCCCAAATTTCTGTGCCTAGGGGAAGACCTTTGTGAGGGGGCACTTTGTCTCCCCCCACCTGCCGTTTTACGACCTTTCCTGTCACTGTCGTTCGCCGAATCCCCGTCGGGTCAAAACCATTGTGAAGCAAAGCGGGCTTCCCCATTGACTTTGCTCATTGGAGGGTCGCAAAATCGGGGAAATCTCCTGAGCCCGCCATAAATACAAGTCAGTGGCCGAGCATCCGAATTTTGATCACGTCAGTGTGGGACTGCTGCAACAGTCGCAAGGATGGATTGTCCGAAGTCATTTTCTTCAGCGCCGTTGTAATTTTGAAACGGTCACTAAACCGTCGTCAATTGAGGACCCTCTGTAATTTTGATTTTCCTTTCTTTAATGCAGAAGTGAGGCACGTTGCCGAGATGTGGGAATGATGTTTTCTTTTTCTTTTTTTGTAAATTTTATTGTTTTTTAAAGACAAACAAAAACAAACAAAACATAAAAACATCCAACTTTCTTCCATAAATATACAAGCAGTGTGTCGGTTGGTTTACAAATTTTTTGTGCATCCATTTCGTAGTCACAATTACAGTTACGTTGCATCATAACTCACATTCTCAATCAAAGATTAAATATCATTAATCATTTGACTATAATTTTGTTCATTCACACTTTGCGAGATACCTATAATTTACTTACTTTGTATCATAACAATTCATATAATCCTCCCAAATCTACCCTAGAAACATTTTATAGATATAATAATAATAATAAAAAGAAAAGAAATACATCTCTATATATTCATTATTTCCTAATATTCTACATCTTCCATTATTATATTTTATTATCTAACCACTGATAGAAAAGGTCCCACATTGTGTAAAATTGTTTATCGCCTTGTTCTCTAATTTCAAATGTCAATCTGCTCATTTCAGCATATTCCAATATTTTCTTAATGGTTTCCTCCTGCGATGGTGTTTTCTCATTTTTCCAGTTTTTAGCAAATACAATCCTGACCACTGTGAATACATTTACAATCAAATATTTCAAATCTTTACTGTATGTATCAGGTAAAATTCCCAATAAAAATATCTCTGGTTTCAAATCTATATGTTGTTGGTTTTTTTGTCATTTTTTTCCAACCACGTGTGGATTTTAATCCAGTATTTTCTTGAATCCGCACAAGTCCACCACATATGGTAATATGAGCCAGGTGTCTGATGACATTTCCAACATTTTTCAGATTTATTCTTGAACATTCTTGCTCTTCTTGTCGGGGAGGAAAATGCCACCTGTAAAACATCTTATACAGATTTTCTTTAAATGCTGTTGACATAGTCATTTTATAATTTTGAGACCACAATTTTTGCCGTTTCTCTAAATCGACCCTATCTCCAAAATTCTTCCCCCAAGCAATCATAGCTTCTTTAACTTGTTCTTCCTCTAATTTAATTTCCAATAAATAACCATACAATTTTTTAATCACCTTTTCATCAGTACCTGTCAAAATCTTATCTAAACCAGTCGGTTTATCATAAAATCCTTCTGTTTTAAAATCTTCATCATACCTTGAATGTATTTGCGCATATGAGAACCAATTCATCTTTATGCCTTGTTCCTCTAGTTTTTGCATCGATTTAAGTTCACCCTTTTCATTCAGTATTTCCCCATATCTAACTGTTTGTTCCTTCTTGTATATTATAGGATAGGAAATGCTTCAATAGTCGATAACCAGACTGGAATTTTCAAATAACATTGTCCTTTAATCTTCTCCCGGTTTAACCACAGAGACTCCCGTATATGATGTCTTCTAAAATATCCCTGGGTTTCGGTTCCTTTATACCATAAAAGCGTGCCACCCCAACCACAAGTCATGTCCTTCTAATGTCAACAATCTAGTGTTTCTTAATGTTATCCATTGCTTAACCCACATCAAGTTTGTAGCTTGGTAGTACAACTCCCAATGAGGCAAACCA
>NW_028262865.1:1338611-1354408 GCF_049901715.1 Pseudonaja textilis | reverse complement strand
AGGAAGAGGAGGGGAGGAGGAAGAAATGGAAAAGGAGAAGGAAGAGGAAGAGGTAGAGGTAGAGGAGGGGAGGAGGGGGAGAGGAGAAGGGGGAGGGGAGAAGGAAGAGGAAGAGGTAGAGGAGGGGAGGAGGCAGAGAGGAAGAGGGGGAAAGGAGAAGGAAGAAAAAAGGGGAGGAGGGGAGGGGAGAAGGAAGCGGAAGCGGAAGAGGAGGAGTAGGAGGGGGCAGAGAAAGAGGAGAGGAAGACGATGCGAGTATATCAATAGGTACCACCAAGAATGAGAAAGTAACGGCATTTCCTCATCTCGAGAGCTCCGGTTCGAGGCCCGAGCGCCCCAAGATGGGTGTGAGCTCCCCTCCCGACCTCGGCTTCTTCTACCCACCTAACCGTTCATGTGCTCCTTTGGCGGATGGAGGGGCCTCAAACGGAGGACCGGGTTCGAGTTTGGCTTCCCCACGACCGTCGGACTCTTCCTTTCCCATCATAGGTGTGGGCTCTCCTCGAGATCCCCCTCACCATGTTCCACAACTCCGTGGATGACCAGTACGTCCGACTGCAACCCCTTCAAGCGGCTCACGCTATCGAGTGCCCGGAAAGCTTCCCGTGGCGGAAAAGTATCGCCGGACCTGGGAGACGGCAAAGAGGCACTGGGACAGACTGGGCCCATCTGTCAGCCGCTTTGATCCGCTTTACGGCACCAGGCCGTGGGGCTCTGCCACCTGGTTCGGGACCCACCTGTAACCGCCGATTAACAACACCGCCAACTGGAAGCGCCATCCCGCCTCTTACCGCCTACTATGTGCCTTCCGGGACTTCCACCCTCCCTCACTAAAGCGTTCAGGCCAAAGTCAGCGGCGGGTCCTGCTACCACGGTCTCGCGTGATCCAAAAACGTCCGCTTACCTCCTCTCCGACGTAGGCACCGTTGTCCGCTTAGGACAGTTTGCCTCCTCGTCCTTGGACAAAACGGTGGCCATAAACTACGGCCAGGACACCTTCTTCTCCATCCGGACGTGTTACGGAGCCGCGCATGGACGACGTCTCGCACCACCCAAGCGAAAGGAGTCCTCATCCCGCCTCTACGAGATCTTCTTCGCCGTGATGGCCTACCATCAGACGGAAAACGGGGTCCACATCACGCGCTGGAGTCCCGGATGCGTTTTCAGCCGTCGCAACTGCTGACTCTGTCAACGGTAAGAGGCCGGGAAAGGGAGGAAAACACGGGGTTTGAGGCTGCCCGAGGGAAAATTCCCGCCATATCTGGGGGCAGTGGAGCACCAAAATCACGCCTGGGTAGACTGAATGTTCTAGCACGGGGGTGTCAAACTCGACGTAATAAAGGACAGGCCCGCAAAACGAAAGTGCGGGAGGGCTTTGCTCCCTCCCGCAACTGATTTTTGGGGGTCCCCCTGGGGGTGCTCTAGGAGGCGGTCCAAGCCCAATGGGGCCTCCGAGCACTCCAGGAGACCCCTTCCGAGCTCAAATGGGGCCTTCGGAGTGCTTCCGGGTCAGAGGTCATCTGTCCTGCCCCTGTTGGAGTTGGACTCTGAGGGGGTGGAGATGGAGGGAGCTGACAGGGAGGCGGGAGGGCCCAGTCTGGCTGGGCGTTCAAGAGCCCCCCCACTCTTCATCCTAGGGAAGGCAGGGAGAAAGGGAGAAAGGGAGCAAGGTGGCTGACGGAGAGGCAAGGGCCCGATGCCCTTTCCTTCGCTGCGGCTGGGAGAACAGGATAGAAGTGGGGCCAGCAGTTTCGGAGGTTTCTTTCTCTCAGCCCCGGAACCGGGGAGGGGTGGAGGAGGAGAAAGAGAGAGAGAGAACGAGAAAGAGGGAGAAAGGGAGAAAGAGAGAAAGAGAGGGAGGGAAAGAGAGAGGGGAGGGAAGAAAGAGACAGAAAAAGAGGGAGAAAGAGAGGAGGGAAGGGGAAGAGAAAGAGGGAGAATGAAAGAAATAGGGGGAGGGAAAGAGAGGTGGAGGAGGGAAGGAGAGAGAGAGAGAGAGAGAGGGAGAAAGAGAGAAAAGAGAGGAGGGAGGGAAAGAGAGAGGGAGAGAAAGAGAGAAAGAGGGAGAAAGGGAGAAAAAGAGAAGGGAAGGGAAAGTAAAAAAGAGGGAGAAAGAGAGGGGGGAAAGAGAGAGGGAGGAAGGGAGAAAGAGAGGTTGGGGAAGGAAGGAGAGAGAGAAAGAGGGAGAAAGGGAGAAAGAGAGAGGGAGGGAAAGAGAAGAGAGAGAAATTGAGAAAGAGAGGGGAAGGGGAAGAGAGAGGGAGAGAAAGAGTGAGAAAGGGAGAAAGAGAGAAGGGAAGGGAAAGAGGAAGAGGGGGAAAGAGGGGAGAGGGAAGAGAGAGAGAGACAAGTCACAGAGAGAGAGGGAGGGAAAGAAAGCAATGAGAGAGAGAGAAAGAGGGAAGAGAAGGTGAGGGAAAGAGAGAGAGAGAGAAAGAGGGAGAAAGGGAGAAAGAGAGAGAGAGAGAGACAAGACAGAGAGATGAGAGATCCATGTTTCGCTTTTGTGGGAAACGGGTCCAAATGACTCGGAGTTATTTCAGGTTGCAGAAACAGGCAGCCAAGCTAAGTGCCCGAAGAACACCCCCATCCGTCAGTGGGGAGTCCCGGCGCTTCAGCGAGCAGCACGCCAGATTCGTGTTAGCAGCTCTGCTGGGATTTGAAAGGTCGAGTTTGCTAGTCCCTGAGGTCCAAAGGTTGGGGGAGCCCTGCTCCTTGAGACCGTCCAGGCCCCCAAAACGGCGGGCCTCCAAACGCGTGCCGAGTGGCCGTCCCTTGACTCCGAAGAAGGCGTGTTTCTGAAACCACGCCCTGCTTCGGTGTGGTTTCAGGCGAACCTTCTCCTGGTTCGAAACCCAGTGAAGCCTCCAATGGAAAACGGACTTGTGTGCCCGGATCCAAATGCTCAATTGAAAGAACAGGATAATGGTTTGAAACAGCGGGTAAAAACCGGGATACGTATGACGAGAACCAAAGACAAGATCGACGGCACAGAGTTCCGCTGAACGTCACGGTGAATGCAACGCAAAGCCATTGAAATCTCACCAGCGATGCTCTGTGTGTGGGGATGTGGGCTTTTCCTGGGAGGGGCCACGTGCACTTGCAGATTAAAGATGGCGTCTTCTTCCGTCTCCAAACGCTCAAGGAAATGGAGTCCTGGCTTCCCAGTCGGTAGTGCTTGTTTTGAGGGTGGAGGCTGATGGGTAATAGGTTGGGTGGGTGGGGGGTCAGCTTCCAACAATATACTGGGCATATTTATCAATCCGGCCGCTAGATGGGGCTAGAGAGCAATGACAGTATCTCAAAATTACATGCTGGGCCATGATAAAGAAACGTCATGCTTATAAACATGTAGTTCTCATCGTCCTTATCCCGGTTTCCCCCCGTTTCAACCCTATCCTGTTCTTTCAATCAAGCCTTCAGATCGACGCGCACGATTGGTTTGATCAGAGAGTTTGGCGGCACGCGCAGAGACCCGTTGGTGTCGGCACGCCAGCCCCAGTCTAATGTTCCCGCCTTGGGCGTGCGCGGGTTCCTCCCAGCTGATTTTGGAGGCTGTTTCTCCACCCTTCCGGAGGCTCGAAGGAAACTTCTGGAAATAGCGGAAGTGCCGAAGCAGGCCCGTTTTTTTCAGCCTCCCGAGGCATCCCCTCGAGCCTCCGAGAGGGCTAAAAATGACCTCAAACGGTGCCAAAAAATCAGCGGGGAGGCACGCATGTGTGCAGTGCAGGTAAAAGGGCGGGATGGGGCGCATGGCATTGAGGGTGCTGGAATCCGCGCACAACCATTAAACTACAACTGAAAAGGTTCACCATCGCTGGCTTAGAAGCAGAATCCTGAATGAGAGGAAGCCAACTTGCTCTCCTCTTCTCCACTGTCCTCCCCACTCTCCGTAGGGACTTTCTATCGGAGGCACTGTGGCCACCAAAGCTGAAAAAGGGACGCAGTTTGTTAAAATGATTGGGATGGGGGGAATGGTTGGACCCCCGAAATGATCGATCCATCGATCGATCGATCGAATAGAAAGGAATCGATCTTTCACTCGCTGCCACATTAACCTGCCTGCCTCCTCCCACCCCTGTTCTTGTCTCCGCAGCTGCGAGGATCTTCACTGCTACGGGGATGCCCTTCCTTCTGTGCGGTCTCCTTCTGACCTGGACCACCATGGGGTCTCTGGGACGCCTGATAATCAGGAGAGAGAGAGAGAGATGTAAAGAGATGTAAAGATGTAAAGAGAAAGAAAGAAGGAAAGAAAGAGAAAGGAAGGTAGAAGAAAGATGAAAAGAAAGAAAGGAAGGTAGAAGAAAGACAGATAGAGATAGATAGATAGATAGATAGATAGATAGATAGGTAGATAGGTAGATAGATAGATAGATAGATGGAAAGAAAAAAGAAAGAATGAAAAAAGAAAGATAGAAAGAAAGGAAGGTAGAAGATATAAATAAATAAATAAATAAATAAAGAAAGAAAGAAAGAAAGAAAGAAAGAAAGAAAGAAAGAAAGAAAGAAAGAAAGAAATTCCTTTTCTGGAATCCAAACTGTTGGTTGTGCGGTTTTTTTGCCGTTTCCGCCAACTCCATCGACTTCGCCAACCGGATGTCCCCAGCATTCCACCAACAGGTTCCTTCCAAAACCGGATCTAGGCCCAAACCAGCCGGAGTCCCCTCTTCCGCATAGCGACTAACTTAGTAGACCAGACTTAATAGACTAGGCCCGGAAATACCAGAAGGGGCCTAACGGGCCCTAGTTTTTGGCCCACGAAGCCTACAGAAGCCTGAGGAAGGGCTTCTGAAGGACAAAAACTAGGCCCGGAAATACCGGAAGGGGCCAAATGGGCCTAGTTTTCGCCCATGAAGCCTACAGAAGCCTGAGGAAGGGCTTCTGAAGGACAAAAACTAGGCCGGAAATACCGGAAGGGCCAAACGGGCCTAGTTTTCGCCTGCGAAGCCTACAGAAGCCTGAGTAAGGGCTTCTGAAGGACAAAAACTAGGCCCGGAAATACCGGAAGGGGCTAAACGGGCCTAGTTTTCGGCCTGCGAAGCCTACAGAAGCCTGAGTAAGGGCTTCTGAAGGACAAAAACTAGGCCCAGAAATACCGGAAGGGGCTAAACGGGCCTAGTTTTTGGCCTGCGAAGCCTCCAGAAGCCTGAGGAAGGGCTTCTGAAGGCCAAAAAACTAGGCCTGGAAATACTGGAACGGAAGAAACAAGCCTAGTTTTCGGCCTGCAAAGCCTACAGAAGCCTGAGGCTGGTTTTCTGAAGGCCAAAAACTAGGCCCAGAAATACCGGAAGGGACGAAATGAGCCTAGTTTTTGGCCTGTGAAGCCTACAGAAGCCTGCAGAAGCCTTCCTCGAGGCTCTGGGACGCCGAAAATCAGCTGTGAGGTACAGGGTGGGCAAGCACGCCCATGATATTTTTTTTGGCACAGGAACCCAAAAAAGGTTAGCCACCACCAGAATATGCGTAGACGTGAGGAAAGCATTTCACAGAGTAGACCACTGCCGACTTCTTGGGAAGAAGCCAGAAAGAAAAAGTAGGAGATATAGTACCACCGACCAGACGGATTTGCAACAGCTGGACAAACCGGACTCAACAGGTCATCTAGTCCAACCGCCACCTCAAGCAGGAGACCCGTACGGAAAGTGTCGAATGAAAGCGTGGAAAAGGGACCTCGGAGGTCCTCTAGACCACTGAGCATCATGTTAAGTTTTTCTGCGGCTCCTGCCGCGCCAACAACTGACTCATGTTTGACGGGATCGCCCGCTAGGACTCCAAGTCCATCTCTCGGGGACTGTTTGCGAGGCAGGCTTTTGCCCTTCGGTACTCGTCACTTCTGGTTTTCCCTGCCTAGGTGTAAACCCTTGTTTTGTCTCCGCCTTAATTTTCGTTTTCATTCGATAGTTTAAATCACACACACATAAGTCAGCAATAAATCTACGTAATTATAGTCTATGTACTGTGCTCTCTATTCCATAGCTATAAGAGGAGATAAGTTATGTGTTTTTCAGGATACCATATATTACATATATATTATAAATAAAATATGAATTTAATTTATTAAATTAAATTTTATTTAATTAAATTTACTAGATCTCCATTTCCTGGCCATTTCGAGGTGTCCACAGATACATGGATACATATATATACATGGAAAATATACAAATACACACACACACATGTGGTGGTCTGGCACTTGAAATGAGACGCAGGGAACCGTCTGAGCAAATGCCAGCCCTGAGAGAACCCAGGTACCAGCTTTTATTGAGAAAGCAAATGCAAGTACAAAATCAAAACAATGACCTCAACAGGATGTTACCTCAACAGGGTGATAATATACTGTGGAAAGTCCCATGTGAATATCCAGGCACGAAAGGTCCCATGGGAATGGCTCGGCTGGGTACTATGACCTTTCACCGATATACCTGGTTCCTTCTAAGCTTTGCAGATCAAAACAGGACCAAACACCCATCATAAAGGCAATACTGCCCCATGAGGAGTGTTTGTAAATCCTCAGATCTTATGCAAAACTGTACTGAAGGACTTACAGAATATGATGAATAAGATATATTACCACATTCCCTCCTTTTTTATTTATTCAAAGATAGGGGGTGTTTTAGTGGCATAATACACAGTTCCCTCGCAACTTGGTCTCGTACGCTGAAAAGCTGAGGTACACATTTGAAATAGATTAGGAATACATTGAATACAGCAACATAACATAATAAGTATAATAACAATTATTACAACTAATTGAAGCAATAAACGTAACCATGAGCTGTCAGGAAGCCAATCCCATAGCAAAGCCCAAAATGACTTATTGAAGCCATCTTTTCCTGCTTCGTGTTCAGCTATGCGGTCTTCCATATCATGAACAGTTCTTGTAATATTAGGCTCATAATTATGTATAAAAGCACAACAATGTGAATGAATTAAAGCACAAACTCCTCCTTTGGCAGCTAACATTATGTCTAAAGCATAACGATTTTGTAAAGTAACTTGGCGAATTTCAGACACTTCTTCATTTAACATCTTAATATTCTTAACAGTATCATTAAACATAGCAACAGTAAAATTATTTAAAATATGAATATCTCTATAGTTCATAGCTATTCCCAAAGGTGGGAAAGAGAGTCTGTATAAGGTAACATAGGCAACTCCAATTGACACCGATATTGTCCATAGTCTGAAACAGAAACATTAAACAGGATCAAAGTTGTTGCACAGGCTGGCTGAAGATATAATATCCTTATCAGGTCCCGAGTAAAGAATGTCTTGATCTTTATGCCAGGACCAATATGCTGGAAAATCAAAGGATGCCGCTGATTGCAGATTAATTTAGTCCGATTCCCCAAAGGAACCTGCTGCATACAAGTTGGCAATCTCAGATAAGCAGTCATCTTTTCCCAGCCTTCACAGCGCCGCGCCTGGACTGCCGGCATCAAGAGAATCAGGAACCACAGGTACAGAATCAGGAACCACAGGAACGCCATCCTGCTCCTCCGAAACCTCCTTCACTGGCACCTGCGAAGGCGCTTGTAATGATCAGCCGAACGCATCGACCAGGAACCCAACGAATTTGACCAAGATGTTCTACTGCTGCATAACCACGTCCCCACGTAATCAGCTCAGCGGGAACCCATGCCGGATCCGGAAGGAACCACACCAACACTCGAGGCCTCACTGCATCTGTAGAAGGAGAAGAAAAATGCCTGCTGGCCGCACTCGCAGGGGGTTACCAGACAAATTTAAAAATTTAAAGTATACAAAGCAAGATTTAAATGATCTTGAATTGCCGGAAGCCCCAGGAGCTTCCCTCCTTTTTATTTAATTTAGCTAACATGTTCTTGAGCGTGCCATTATAACGCCTCCACAATAGCTTGTCCTGTGGAATTGTATGGAACCCCAAATTTATGTTCCACGGACCACTGTTTGCAAAACTGATCAAAGACTGTGCTCCGATAAGCCGCACCATTGTCTGTTTTTAAAGTTTGAGGCGTACCAGCAACTGAAAATGTCCTAACGCAATGATTAATGACATGTTTAACCGCTTCACCTCTTTGAGGAGTAGCCATTAGAAATCCTGAATAAGTATCCACAGTCACATGTATATACTTCCAGGGTGCAAATGATGGATATTGAGTAACATCCATTTGCCAAATCATTGAAGGTTTCAACCCCCTGGGGTTGACTCCCATAGGAATAGCTGTGCCCTGCTTTGAACAAGTTGGACATTGTTGAATTATGGCAGCAGCTTCTGCAGCAGTAAGCTTAAATTGATGTGCCAACGCTTTAGCATTTTGATGAAAATAACTATGGCTGTCCCATGGCTGGACAGTGAGAACTGAAGTTACAACACTGTCAGCTTTGGCATTGCCTTGTGATAAAATTCCAGGCAAATTACTATGACTACGAATATGGGCAACAAAACACACATTCACACGCTGCTCCAAACATCCTTGCAACAACAAAAGCAAACGTAGAATATTGGGTGATATTCCAGGAGACAAATAAGAACCTGCTACAAAGGGTAACAAATTATATACATACAATCCTGATTTTGAAAATTTTGAAAAGCCAAAAGTACAGCAGCAAGTTCTGCCTGCTGGGCAGACTTCTGCTCTGATGTCACTTTTGTATGCCAAATTCCAGATTTATCTTTCCAAACACAAGCACCAAAATTTTTTTTTTCCTCCATCAGTAAAGACTGTAGGAGCATCTGATATACTGATTTAGGTCACACCCTGTCCCATTGATCTCTCATTTTGCTGACTTTGACCCCCTCCAGGAGCCCAACATTGCGCTTTAAAATGTCCAGGCTTCCCACAATTGAAACAAGTTCCTTTCTTAGCATTTCCTGCCTGCAGAGCCAGAGCTAAAGTCTCCATGTTAAAAGTCTGACTCCCTATCTTTCTACATGCGTTAATTAAATCGGCGATTTCTCGCTCTCCACTCACAATAAGTGGATTCAGGATCTTTCTGCAATCTGCATTAGCCTGTTCTACCGCTAACTTCAAAAGCAATTCATTCCGGGCGAATTGATTATCAATTTGCCTTTCAATAGCCACTTTCAATCTGCTAATGAAATTTTCATAGGGTTCATTGTTCCCTTGTTTGATGTTAGTAAAGGTCTTCTCACCACCTTTGCCGTCAGGGAGAGCCCCTACGGCTTGTAAAATTAACTGTGGGAGAAGAACGAACCCCTCCTCAGGCATTCCATCTCTCTGTTGTTCTACTGTTATAAAATTACCAGCTCCATAAAGCTGATCTGCGGTAACATTTGCTGTTCCCCTCTGAACTGCCAGCTGTCTCCATTTCTGATCTAACACCAAAAATTGAGCTGGAGTTAGAATCATATTTAACAGAGCTTTCCAGTCATCTGGAATCATTTTATTTCCATAACCAACTGCTTCTAACAATGCCTGAGCATATGGCGATCTAACACCATATTCTTTGACTGCTTGCTTAATTTCCTTTAAAATCCTGAGAGCCAGAGGCTTCCATACTCGCTGCGGATTTAAAGCAGCGTCCACACCAATTTCTACTGGATTAAGTTGAATCTCCACTCCAAATTCTACCAAATCATCTCCTGATAATTCCCCTCTATTTGTTGCTTCTTGAATAGCTGCAGTAACTGCATCTACTTGAACTCTTAAAGGCAAACTCTTATCTTCTGACAAAGTATTTTCAGTGCCTGACAGTCCTCTGGATTTATCTGGAGGTGCTGTCGGCGGCAATAAACGCACCGCATGGTAAGGCGGCAAACCTTCTTCGGGGTGCTAGGAGCGGTTGTTCATGAGTAGCTAACGCATCCATAACCACCCTCCAGGTTAACAAAATTGAAGAAGGGGCACGAGGTTCCTCATGCAAAAATTTCCTATCTTTTCCAGGACTCTACTTTAATACTACCTCCCTCTGGATATGACTGAATATGTTTCCAAACATACTGTAATAAGTCCTCAATTTCTTTCTTTCCTACTTCATGTCCTCTACTATGAACTCCAAACTTAAACCTATTCCAAGTGATTCCTCTCAATTCCCTAATGTGCCCTTTCTGAGCCTTCGAGAAATCTCCCCCCATACTCACGAAAAGAATCTATCTCCGTCCAGCGAAGAAGATGAGGGCCCAGTCGACGTCCGCGACGATGAGTATAGGATGCAGGAAACATATAGCCTTTCAAAGCTATCACGTCGGAACGTATAGCTCTTCCAAACTATCACGTCGGGGTCACCACTTGTGGTGGTCTGGCACTTGAAATGAGACGCAGGGAACCGCCTGAGCAAATGCCAGCCCTGAGAGAACCCAGGTACCAGCTTTTATTGAGAAAGCAAATGCAAGTACAAAATCAAAACAATGACCTCAACAGGATGTTACCTCAACAGGGTGATAATATACTGTGGAAAGTCCCATGAGAATATCCAGGCACGAAAGGTCCCATGGGAATGGCTCGGCTGGGTACTATGACCTTTCACCGATATACCTGGTCCGTTCTAAGCTTTGCAGATCAAAACAGGACCAAACACCCATCATAAAGGCAATACTGCCCCCATGAGGAGTGTTTGTAAATCCCCAGATCTTATGCAAAACTGTACGAAGGACTTACAGAATATGATGAATAAGATATATTACCACACACACACACACACACAAACACACATTTATTTACACACCTACACAAATACTCTCACACTCACACCCACACCCCCACCCCAGCTGGAATCCTTGCTCCCCTTGGGCCAATCCAAGCCCTTGGAACCCTCCAAGGGGTTTTCAGGCTGTTTTTCGGCCATTTTGGGGCTGTTCTTAAGGCCTTCTCAGGCAGTTCTTCAGGCCATTTTCGGGCCATATTCGGGTTGTTTTTGACCTGATAAAAGGCTCAAAATGGGCCTGGAAAAGAAGCCGGAAAACAAGTGGCCCCCTTATCCTTGTATCTTCTATGGATATTCCTGGGTAACTGGCTGCCTCCCCCACCCCAATTCCAGCCCTCTGCTCCAGCAGGAGTTCCTGGCAGAAGGACAGAATCACACGGTGGGCAGGGATCTGAATTTTTCAGTCAGCTTTTGGGGCCTTTTCAGTCAGTTTTTCAGGACAATTTTCGGGTGGTTTTGGGGCAGATCTAGCCTGTAAATAAAGAGCTGTGTTCACTTGGACTGAGTCTCTTGTCTCTATGAGCTCGACCTTCCAAACTTAACAGGGATTTTTTTTGGCCCATTTGCAGTCAATTTTCCAGCTATTTCTCAGGCAGGTTTTTGGGCCTTTGCAGGCAGTTTTAGGGAACATTTGGGGGGAGTTTTGGGGAGTGTTTTTTGGCCCGTTTCCAGGCTGTTTTTGGCCTATTTGCAGGACGTTTTTCAGCCATTTCTCAGGCAGTTTTTCAGGCCTTTTTCAGTCAGCTTTTTGGGCCTGTTCAGTCAGTTTTTCAGGCCATTTTTCAGGCATTTCTCAGGCAGTTTTTCCAGCCATTTCTCAGGCAGTTTTTCTAGCCATTTCTCAGTAAGTTTTTCCGGCCTTTTTCAGGCAGTTTTTCTAGCCATTTCTCAGTCAGTTTTTCTAGCCATTTCTCAGACAGTTTTTGGGCCTTTCAACTAGAAAGAAAGAAAAAGGAAGAAAAAAGGAGGAAGAAAGAGAAAGAAAGAAAGAAAGAAAGAAAGAAAGAAAGAAAGAAAGAAAGAAAGAAAGAAAGAGGGGAATAAAAAGGAAGGAGGGAAAGAAAGGAAGCAGGGAAAGAAAAACTAGAAAGAAAAAAGGAGAAAGATTGAGAAAAGGGGAGTAAAAAGGAAGGAGGGAAAGAAAGAACGAAACTAGAAAGAAAGAAAAAGGAAAAAAAGGAGAGAGAAAGAAACAGAAAGAAAGAAAGAAAGAAAGAAAGAAAGAAAGAAAGAAAGAAAGGAGTAAAAAGGAAAGAAGGAAAGAAAGGAGGGAGGGAAATAAAGAAAAACTAGAAAGCAAACAGAAGAAAAAAAGGAGAAAGAAAGAAAAGAAAGAAACTAGAAATAAAAAGGAAGAAATAAGGAGAAAGAAAGAAAAAGAAAGAAAGAAAGAAAGGGAGGAGGGAAAGAAAGAAACAAAAACTAGAAAGAAAAAGGAAGAAAAAAGGAGAAAGAAAGAAAAAGAAAGAAGGAAAGAAAGAAACTAAAAGAAAGAAAAAGGAAGAAAAAAGGAGAAAGAAAAAAAAGGAAGAAAGAAAGAAAAAGAGAAAGAAAGAAAGAAAGAAAGAAAAGGGGGTAAAAAAGGAAGGAAGGAAAGAAAGGAGCGAGGGAAAGAAAGAAAGGAAGAAAGAAAGAAAGAAAAAGAGAAAGGAATGAAAGAAAGAAAGAAAGAAAGAAAGAACCTCCGGCTCTTCCCACCCTCCCCTCCTCCCCGTTGCTCCTCCGCCCCGCCCCTCCTTTCCCTTCCCGCCTCCACTTTCACTTTCGCCTCCCGGCCAGTCACGTGCTTTCCGCGCATGGCCCAGCCGCGGGCGGGGAGGGGTAAGACACCGCGAGAGAGCGAGAGGAAGGGGCGGGGCCCTCCTCCTTGAGCTGTCAATCTTCTCCCCGCCCTGCCTGCCTGAGCTGCTGCGCGATTCTTCCTCCAATTCTCTCTTTCTTTCTTTCTTTCTTTCTCTTCTCTCTCCTCTTTCTTTCCTTCTCTTTCTCCTGGATCCGGTAGGAAAACTCCTCTCAGGCGGAAATGGGTCGGGGGAGGGCTGGGGGCGAAAGAGGAGGGGGAGAATCCCAGCCCCTCCCCTCCCCCCTCCCCAGGGCTCCTCCGGGCTGCTTAGGGCAGAGCCAGGGGAGGGGAGGGGCGCCCGGAGGAGGGAGGGGTCTTGGGGAGGGGTGGGGTCTTCTCCTCCCCCTCCCCAAAAGAGGAGGGAGGGTCCTGGGGAGCCGGGGAAGGGCAGAGGGAATTTGGTCTGGGGTCTTTCAAGGGATTCTGGGCCTGCCCCTCCCTCCCTCCCTCCGTTTCTTCCTTCCTTCCTTTCTGTCTTTCTCCCCACCCCCTTCCCTTCCCCTTTCTTTCTTTCCTTCTTCTCTCCCCTTTCCTTCCTTTTCTCTCTCACCCTCCTTCCTTCCCTCCCCTTTTTATTCCTCCCTCCCTCACACCCCCTTTCTTTCTCCCTCCCACTTTTCCTTCCTTCCTTCCTCTCCGCTCTCCCCTCCTCCTTCCTCCCCTCTCCCCTTTTCCTTCCTTCCTTCCTCCCTCTCTCACCCTCCTTCCTCCCCCTCCCCTTTCCTCCTTCTCGCTCCTTCTCCTTTCTTTCTCCCCTCCTTTTCCTTCCTTCCTCTCCCTCCTTCCTTCCTCTCCCCTTTCCTTTCCTTTCTTCCTCCCTCTCTCCCCCAACCTCCTCGACCAACACCCCCCTTTCCTTTCCTCCCCTCCTTCCTTCCTTCCTTTCTTGCTCCCTCCCCCTTCGGGGAGGCCAGGGAATTGGGTCTGGGGAGGGGGAGGGTCTCTTCAGGTAGCAGGTGCGAGAGACACATTCAGCTGGGCTCTGGGACTTGCCCCTCCCAAGGGCGCCCGGGGTGGGGGCGGAGGGAGGGGCTTTGGGGTGGGGGTCACCGGGGGAGGCGGTGGGGGGGAAGGCTGGTCTGTGTCCCTGATCCCAGTTGGAAGGGGGGAGCCCTCACCCTCCCCACCCAGGGGAGGGGGTCCTCGGAGCGCAGGTGGATCCACCTGAAATGGAGAGACCCCCCTCGGGAGCCCCCTGACTCAAATCGGACTCCTAATGGAGGGGGGGCGTTTCTGCTTTCTCCCCACAGGGATTTGGAGGAGTGGGAGATCGGAAGTGGCCTTGGAGGAGGGATGGACGCCGAGAGAGGTGAAAGCTCCTGAAGGGAGGAAGGAAGGAAAGGAGGGAGGGAGGGAGGAAGATAGAGAAGGGAGGAAAGAGAGGGAGGCTCGCAGGATGAGAGGAAGGAAGGAAAAAAAGGGAGGAAAGGGGGAGGGGCTGGCAGGATGGGAGGAAGGAAGGGAAAAAAAAGAAAGAAAAGGGAGGGTGGGAGACAGAGGAAGGAAGAAAGGAAGGAAAGAAGGAAAGAGGAAGGAAAAAGAAAGAGAAAGAAAGGCAGAAAGGAAAGAGAAGGGGGAGGGAGGAAGGAAGGAAAGAAGGGAGGAAAAAGGGAGGATGGGAGGAAGGAAGGGAGGATGGAAGGAAGGAGGGAGGGAGGGAGAGAGAAAGGGAGGAAGGCAGAAAGGAAAAAGAAAGAAAAGGAGGGAGCGAGGCATTAATGAAGGAAGGGAGGAAAGAAGGAAAGAAAGAGAAGGAAGGAAAAAGCAAGAGAAAGGAAGGAGGCAGAAAGGAAGAAGGAGAAGGGGAGGAAGGGAGGAAAGGAGGGGAAGAGAAGGGAGGAAAAAGAGGGGGAGGCTGGCAGGATGGAAGGAAAGCAAGAAAGGCTGAAAGGGAGAGAGGGAGGGAAGGAAGGAAGGAAAAGGGGGAGGGAAGGGAGGAAGTGTGGTGGTCTGGCACTTGAAATGAGACGCAGGGAACCGTCTGAGCAATGCCAGCCCCGAGAGAACTCGGTAGCAGTATTTATTTAAGAAAATGCAAGTACAAAATCAAAACAATGACCTCAACCTCAGCAGCATTACCTCAGCAGGGCTGATAAAGTCCCATGTGAATATCTAAACACAGAAAGTCCCACGGGAATGGCTCGGCTGGGTACTGTGAACTCTTACCTACATTCCTGGTCCATCTAAGCTTTGCAGGTCAAAACAGGACCAAAGGTCCATCATAAAGGCACTACTGCCCCCATGAGGAGCGTTTGTAAAATCCCCAGATCTTATGCAAAACTGTACGAAGAACTTTACAGAATATGATGAATATGATATATTACCACAAGGAAGGAAGAAAGGAGGAGAAAGAGGAGGAAGGATCAATAGCGCCCCAGGGCTACAGTGACTGTCAGCATTTCTGTCACCTCGTCTTCCAAACTCCCAGGCGACGGTGCCGAACTCCGGCTGATCCTGGTGGGGAAAAGCGGTGGCGGGAAGAGCGCGACGGCAACACCATCCTCGGCCGGAGGGCATTCAAGTCCATCTTGACAGCCAAGATCACCACCCTGAGGTGCCAAAGGGAGCAGGGCAGCTGGCAGGGCAGGACGATCTCCGTGGTCGACACCCCCGGCCTGTTTGACCATGACGACTACACAGAGGAGGTGCGGCGGGACATCCTGGCTTGCCTTCATCTCTCCTGGCCCGGCCCCCATGCCCTCATCTTGGTCACCCAGGTGGGACGCTTCACCGCCGAAGATGCTGTTGCGGCGCAGTGCGTCTGGGATATCTTTGGGCCCGAGTCCACCAGGCACACCATCATCCTCTTTACCTGCGTGGAGGATTTGGGCGGGGACTCCCTGCAGGAGTACGTCCGAAATACTGACAACCGGAATCTGCGCGACCTGATCCGGAGGTGCGAGGACCGCTTCTACGGGTTCAACAATAAGGCCGCAGGAGCCGAGCGGGAGAGGCAGGTGTCGGAGCTGATGGCAATGGTGCAGAGGACCGTTTTCCAGAATGGTGGGCAATGCTATGTCAACCGGCTGTACCTGGAGCCCAACGTACGGGACAAGCACGTCCGGGAGTTCATCGGCAGAACCGCAGTCATCCAGAAGCATCGTCAACATGCTCTTGCTCTGCACCCTTCCATTCTCGTTCATCTTTTAATGTTGGCGGATGGGCGTTGTCCTGCCTGTAAAATGTCGTTGTCGTGCCGTTGTCCTACCTGAAAAAAGTCGTTGTCATGGCGTTGTCCTACCTGAAAAAAGTTGTTGTCGTGGTGTTTTCCTGCCTGAGAAGAGGACTTGTCGCCGCGCTCCGATAC
>NW_028262865.1:1326313-1338511 GCF_049901715.1 Pseudonaja textilis | reverse complement strand
AGGAAGAAAGGAAGGGAAAAGGGGAGAGGGAAGGAAGGAGGGGAGAGGAAGGAAGGAAAAAGGGGAGGGGAGAAAGAAAGGAGAAGGGAGGGAGGGAGGAAAAGGGGGGGAAGGAAGGAGGGTGAGAGAGAGAGAAGGAAGGAAAAAGGGGGGGAAGGAAGGAAGGAAGAAAAAGGGGAGGGGAGAAAGAAAGGAGAAGGGAGGAAGGAGGAAATGGGGGGAGGAAGGAGGGTGAGAGGGAGGGAGGAAGGAAGGAGGGTGAGAGGGAGGGAGGAAGGAAGGAAAAAGAGCGGAGAGGAAGGAAGGAAGGAAAAGGGGAAGGGGAGAAAGAAAGGGGGTGGGAGGGAGGGAGGGAGGAATAAAAAGGGGAGGGAAGGAGAGAAAGAAGGAAAGAAAGAAGGAGAGAAAGAAAGAAAGAGAGAGAGAGAGAGATTGGGCGGGGGAGATTGACAGCACAAGAAGGGCCGGAGGTTCTATCTTTCTTTCTTTCTTTCTTTCCCTCGCTCCTTTCTTTCCTTCCTTCCTTTTTACCCCCCCTTTTCTCTTTCTTTCTTTCTTTCTCCCTTTTTTTCTCTCTCCTTTTTTCTTCCTTTTTCTTTCTTTCTAGTTTCTTTCTTTCATTCCCTCCTTCCTTTTTACTCCCCCTTTCTCATTCTTTCTCCTTTTTTCTTCCTTTTTCCTTCTTTCTAGTTGAAAGGCCCAAAAACTGTCTGAGAAATGGCTGGAAAAACTGCCTGAAAATGCCCGAAAAATGGCCTGAGGAACAGCCTGAAACGGCCCAAAAAACTGCCTGAGAAATGCCTGAAAAATGGACTGCAAATGGGCCAAAAATGCCCCCCCAAATGCCCCAAAATTGGCCTGAAGAACTGCCTGAAAGGGGCCCGAAAAACTGCCTGAGAAATGGCTAGAAAAACTACCTGAAAAAGGCCCCCAAACTGCCTGAGAAATGGCTAGAAAAACTGCCCGAAAAAGGCCCAAAAACTGCCTGAGAAATGGCTAGAAAAACTGACTGAAAAGGCCCCCAAACTGCCTGAGAAATGGCTAGAAAAACTACCTGAAAAGGCCCCCAAACTGCCTGACAAATGGTTACAAAACTGCTTGAAAAAGGCCCCCAAACTGCCTGAGAAATGGCTAGAAAAACTGCCTGAAAAGGCCCGAAAACCTGCCTGAGACATGGCTGGAAAAACTCCCCGAAAAAGGCCCCAAAACTGTCTGAGAAATGGCTAGAAAAACGGCCTGAAAAAGGCCCAAAAACTGACTGAGAAATGGCTGAGAAATGGCCTGCAAATGTGCCCCAAAATGCCCAAAAAGTGGCCTGAAGAACTGCCTGAAAAGGCCCCAAAACTGTCTGAGAAATAGAAAAACTGCCCGAAAAAGGCCCAAAACCTGCCTGAGAAATGGCTAGAAAAACGGCCTGAAAAAGGCCCAAAAACTGACTGAGAAATGGCTGAGAAATGGCCTGCAAATGGGCCCAAAAATGCCCCCTAAAATGCCCAGAAAATGGCCTGAAGGACTGCCGAAAATGCCTGAAAAACTGACTGAGAAATGGCTAGAAAAACTACCTGAAAAGGCCCCCAAACTGCCTGACAAATGGTTAGAAAAACTGCCCGAAAAAGGCCCAAAACTGCCTGAGAAATGGCTAGAAAAACTGACTGAAAAGGCCCCCAAACTGCCTGAGAAATGGCTAGAAAAACTACCTGAAAAGGCCCCCAAACTGCCTGACAAATGGTTACAAAACTGCTTGAAAAAGGCCCCAAAACTGCCTGAGAAATGGCTGAAAAGTGGCCTGCAAATGGGTGAAAAATGCGCCCCAAAATGCCCAAAAAGTGGCCTGAAGAACTGCCTGAAAAGGCCCCCAAACTGACTGAGAAATGGCTAGAAAAACTGCCTGAAAAGGCCCGAAAACCTGCCTGAGACATGGCTGGAAAAACTGCCTGAAAAAGGCCCAAAAACTGACTGAGAAATGGCTGAGAAATGGCCTGCAAATGGGCCCAAAAATGCCCCCTAAAATGCCCAGAAAATGGCCTGAAGGACTGCCGGAAAATGCCTGAAAAACTGACTGAGAAATGGCTAGAAAAACTGCCTGAAAAGGCCCAAAAAACTGACTGAGAAATGGCTAGAAAAATTGCCTGAAAAGGCCCAAAACTGCCTGAGAAATGGCTGGAAAAACTGCCTGAAAAGGTCTGAAAAACTGACTGAGAAATGGCCAAAAACAGCCTGCAAATGGGCCAAAAAAGCCCCTGAAAAATGGCCTGAAAAGCTGACTGAAAAGGCCCAAAAAAGTGACTGCAAATGGGCCAGAAAAGTCCCCCAAAACTGACTGAAAAGGCCTGAAAAAATGGCTGGAAAAAGTCCTGCAAATAGGCCAAAAACAGCCTGGAAATGGGCCAAAAAACACTCCCAAAACTGCCCCCAAATGGCCCCTAAAACTGCCTGCAAAGGCCCAAAAACTGACTGAGAAAGGGAGGGAGCAAGGAAGGAAGTGAGGAAGGAAAGAAAGGGAGGGGAAAAAGAAAGCAGGAGGGAGGGAGGGAGGAAGGAAAAGGAGGAGGGGAGAAAGAAAGGAGAAGGGAGGGAGGGAGGAAGAAAAAGGGGAGGGAAGGAAGGGTAAGAGAAAAGGAAGTAAAAAGGGGAGAGAAGAAGGAAAGAAAGAAAAGGGGAAGGGAAGGGGGTGGGGGGAGAAAGACAGAAAGGAAGGAAGGAAGAAACGGAGGGAGGGAGGGAGGGGCAGGCCCAGAATCCCTTGAAAGACCCCAGACCAAATTCCCTCGGCCCTTCCCCGGCTCCCCAGGACCCTCCCTCCTCTTTTGGGGAGGGGGAGGAGAAGACCCCCCCCTCCCCAAGACCGCTCCCTCCTCCGGGCGCCCCTCCCCTCCCCTGGCTCTGCCCTAAGCAGCCCGGAGGAGCCCTGGGGAGGGAGGGGGAGGGGGAGGGGAGGGGCTGGGATTCTCCCCCTCCCTCTTTCGCCCCCCCAGCCCTCCCCCCCTCCCCCCCCGACCCATTTCCGCCCGAGAGGAGTTTTCCTACCGGATCCAGGAGAGAAAGAAGGAGAGAAAGAAAGAAAGAGAGAGAGAGAACTGGAGGAAGAATCGCGCAGCGGCTCTGGCAGGCAGGGCGGGGGGGAGAAGATTGACAGCTCAAGGAGGGAGGGCCCCGCCCCCTTCCTCTCGCTCTCTCTCGCGATGTCTTCCCCCCCGCGGCTGGGCGATGCGCGGAAAGCACGTGACTGCCCGGGAGGCGAAAGTGAAAGTGGAGGCGGAAAGGGAACGGAGGGGCGAAGCGGAGGAGAACGGGGAGGGAGGGGAGGGAGGGAAGAGCCGGAAGTTCTTTCTTTCTTTCTTTCATTCCTTTCTCTTTTTTTTTTTTTCT
This sequence comes from Pseudonaja textilis, assembly GCF_049901715.1. NCBI lineage: Eukaryota > Metazoa > Chordata > Lepidosauria > Squamata > Elapidae > Pseudonaja > Pseudonaja textilis. The sequence goes on along the minus strand of NW_028262865.1, from coordinate 1,335,142 downwards.
TTTTTTCTTTCTTTCTTTTCTTTTCTTTCGTTCTTTCTTTTTTTCCTTCTTTCTTTCCTTCTCTCTTTTCTTTCTTTCTTTCTTTCCTTTCTTCTTCCTTTCTTTCCTTTCTTTCCTTCCTTCCTTCTTTCTTTTCATTTTCTTTCTTTCTTTCTTTCTTTCTTTCTTTCTGTCTTCCTTTTCTTTCTTTCTTTCTTTCCTTCCTTTTTTTCTTTTCTTTTCTTTTTCTTTCTTTCCTTCTTTCTTTCCTTCTTTCTTTCTTTCTTCCTTTTTCCTTTCCTTTTCTTTCTTTCCTTCTTTCTTTTCTTCCTTCTTTCTTTTCTTTCTTTCCTTCCTTCCTTCTTTCTTTTTCTTTCTTTCCTTCCTTCCTTCCTTCCTTCCTTCCTTCCTTCTTTCTTTCTTTTCTTTCTTTCTTTCTCCTCTTTCTTTCTTTCTTTTCTTTTCTTTCTTTCTTTCTTTCTTTCTTTCTTTCTTTTCTTTCTTTCTTTCCTTCTTTCTTTTCCTTTCTTTCTTTCTTTTCTTCTTTCTTTCTTTCTCTTTTCTTTCTTTCTTTCCTTTGTTCTTTCTTTTCCCTTTCTTTTTCTTTTCTTTCTTTCTTCCCTTCCTTTTTCTTTCTTTCCTTCTATCTTTCTTTCTTTTCTTTCCTTCTTTCCTTCTTTCCTTTCTTTTCTTTTCTTTTCATTTCTTTCTTTCTTTCCTTCCTTCTTTCTTTGTTTCCTTCTTTCCTTCTCTCTCTCTCTCTTTCTTTCTTTTTCTTTCTTTCTTTCTCTTTCCTTCTTTTTCTTTTCTTTGTTTCTTTCTTTCTTTCCTTCCTTCCTTCTTTCTTTTCTTTTCCTTTCTTTCCTTTCTTTCTTTCTTTCTTTCTTTCTCTTTCTTTTCTTTTTTCTTTCTTTCTTTCATTCTTTCGTTCTTTTTTTCTTTTCTTTTCTTGTCTTTTCTTTTGGAGGTCATCCAGTCCAGCCCCCTGCTCTTATAAGAGACCCTTTACAGAAGGACAGAGTGTGAAGGGACCTTGGAGGTCACCTAGCCCAACCCCCTGCCCCTCCCTAACTCACATGCGCAAGCCTTTCGTCCCTCGTGTCCCCCCCCCCCACACACACAACGGATTTGAGATGGGTGCAAGGAGAGAAGTCAGCGGGCACGAGAGAGGAGGAACCTCCCAGACCGTCCAAAGAATGAAGCGTGCGGAACTCCTTGCCACCCGAAACGGCGGGTGACGGCTCCATCCCAGGAGCCTTCTACAGAAGAGACCGGGCTGCCCCTCTGGTCAGAAATGAGCAGGGGGGTCAGACTAGATGCCCTCCCAGGATCCCTTCCAACTCAGTGATTCTGCCTATTCTCTAAGAGTCCCCTTGCTTTGAGCAGGGGGTCAGACTAGATGCCCCCCCAGGTCCCTTCCCTCTCAGTGATTGTGCCTATTCTCTAAGAGTCCCCTTGCTTTGAGCAGGGGAGGGTCAGACTAGATTCCTTTCTGAGGTCCCTTCCCACGCTGCTGTTCCCTGATCCTGGTTAGGGTCTCCTCCTTAAGCAGCGGGGTCAGACTGGACGACCTCCCGGGTCCCTTCCCCACTCTTGTCCTTCTATGATTCTCTAAGGATCTCCTTCTCGACTGGGAGGGGTCAGACTAGATGCCCTCCGAGGTCCCTTCCCCATTCAGTGATTCCATAAGTGCCTCCTGCTCGGGTGGGGGGGTCAGACTAGATGTCCTCCAAGGTTCCTTCCGTCCCTGTCCTTCTATGATGGTGTAAGGATCTCCTTCTCGACCGGGGTGTGTGTGTGTGTCAGACTAGATGCCCTCTGAGGTCCCTTCTCCACTCGGTGATTCCGTAAGTGCCTCCTGCTCCAGGGGGTGGGGGCGGGGTCTGGTCAGACTGGATGCCCTCCCAGGTCCCTTCTTTCCCTGTCCTTCTATGATTCTGTCAGGATCTCCTTCTCCACCGGGGAGGGTGTAAGGGGGGGTCAGACTAGATGACCTCCCAGGTCCCTTCCCTACCTTGTCCTTCTATGAGGGTGTAAGGGGGTCAGACTAGATGACCTCCTAGGTCCCTTCACTACCTTGTCCTTCTATGAGGGTGTAAGGGGGTCAGACTAGATGACCTCCCAGGTCCCTTCACTACCTTGTCCTTCTATGAGGGTGTAAGGGGGTCAGACTAGATGACCTCCCAGGTCCCTTCACTACCTTGTCCTTCTATGAGGGTGTAAGGGGGGTCAGACTAGATGACCTCCTAGGTCCCTTCACTACCTTGTCCTTCTATGAGGGTGTAAGGGGGGTCAGACTAGATGACCTCCCAGGTCCCTTCACTACCTTGTCCTTCTATGAGGGTGTAAGGGGGTCAGACTAGATGACCTCCCAGATCCCTTCCCTACCTTGTCCTTCTATGAGGGTGTAAGGGGGGTCAGACTAGATGACCTCCCAGATCCCTTCCCTACCTTGTCCTATGATGGTGTGGGGGGGTCAGACTAGATGACCTCCTAGGTCCCTTCTTTCCCCCATGTCCTTCTATGGATGGTGTAGGGATCTCCTTCTCGACGGGGCAGGGGGTCAGACTAGACGACCTCCCAGGTCCCTTCCCTCCGTTGTTCTTCTATGGATGGTGTAAGGATCTCCTTCTCGACCAGGGCGGGGTCAGACTAGATGACCTTGCAGGTCCCTTCTTCCCTCCCTGTCCTCCTATGGATGGTGTAAAGATCTCCTTCTCGACCGGGGTACTGGGGGTCAGACAAGATGACCTCCCAGGGACCTGGTCCATGGAGACCAGAGGGAAAGCTTGTGATGCCTGGTATTTTCCGTCCAGGGATGTGAGCTGTTCCTACTATTGGCTTTTGTTTGAAACAAACCGATAGTAAATTCCCCCCCGCCCCTTACCCTTCCCCCACCAAAAATAAGTAGAGTATCCTGCACGTTTCTCTTCTTCCTCCTCTCTGCTGAGCCTCAGTCTTATTTTGGGTGTGTGTGTGTGTGTGGTTTTACTACCAGGTCGTTTGAACCGGTGTGAACCGATAAAATACTACTACTACTACTACTACTACTACTACTACTACTACTACTACTGGTTTCTCTTCTTCCTCCTCTCTGTTGAGCCTCAGTCTTATTTTTGGGTGTGTGTGTGTGGTTTTACTACCAGGTTGTTCGAACCGGTGCGAAGCGATAGAATACTACTACTACTACTACTACTACTACTACTACTACTACTACTGGTTTCTCTTCTTCCTCCTCTCTGCTGAGCCTCAGTCTTATTTTTGTGTGTGTATGTGTGATTTTACTACCAGGTCGTTCGAACTGGTGTGAAGCGATAGAAAACTACTACTACTACTACTACTACTACTACTACTCCTGGTTTCTCTTCTTCCTCCTCTCTGCTGAGCCTCAGTCTTATTTTTGGGTGTGTGTGTGTGGTTTTACTACCAGGTCGTTCAAACCAGTGCGAAGCGATAGCATACTACAACTACTACTACTACTACTACTGGTTTCTCTTCTTCCTCCTCTCTGCTGAGCCTCAGTCTTATTTTTGTGTGTGTGTGTGTGTGTGTGGTTTTACTACCAGGTCGTTCAAACTGGTGTGAACTGATAGCATACTACGAACTACTACTACTACTACTGGTTTCTCTTCTTCCTCCTCTCTGCTGAGCCTCAGTCTTATTTTTGTGTGTGTATGTGTCGTTTTACTACCAGGTTGTTCGAACCGGTGCGAAGTGATAGAATGCTGCTACTACTACTACTACTACTACTGCTGCTGCTGCTACTCCTGGTTTCGCTTCTTCCTCCTCTCTGCTGAGCCTCAGTCTTATTTTTTGGTGTGTGTGTGTGTGTGTGTGTGTGTGTGCGTGGTTTTACTACCAGGTCGTTCAAACCGGTGTGAACTTATAGCATACTCCGACTACTACTACTACTACTGGTTTCTCTTTCCTCCTCTCTGTTGAGTCTCAGTCTTATATTTCGGTGTGTGTGTGTGTGTGTGTGGTTTTACTACAGGTCGTTTGAACCGGTGTTAACCGATAGCATACTACTACTACTACTACTACTACTATGACTGGTTTGTGAACTCCAGGCCTTTAATGCTCTGAGTTGCTGTTTCTCGGGGTGGGTGGGTGGGCGTGGCTTGGTGGTCCTGTTATCGACTGGGGATGGCCAACTCAACCTCCCTCCCATCGAGGCACGTCTCTCCTCGCCTGTTGTAAGTGTGAAAAAAGGGTTGTAAGTCCCTTTTGTTCGGATTCCTCCACACAAGTAAAGTACTAGCCAAAAAAAGAGGGTGGGGCGAAAAAAAAAATACTCCAGAGGATGCTGAGACAGGAAGTCTACTCCTGCCAAGGATGTAGTAAGGGGTTAACGGAGAGGCGGTTTGTGTAAGCAACCCCAGATTGTTTCCTTCCCGCCTTCCTGACAGGATTAGCCCTGTAGTTTCTCCTAACAACCGGTTCTCTGAACGGCTTAGAAGGTTTACAACCGGTTCTTGTGCATAGGGTGCAAACCGGTAGAATCCCCTCCCCCCGGTGCTAACACTACCCCTGATTTTGACGCCAGGCCTCGGTTTATGCCACCGAGGAGTGGGTGTGTATGTTTACTTGTGGACCGGGCCGGACTCCCACGGCGCCTTTCGAAGGGGAGGGGGATCGAAGTTCTCCGCCTTTCCTCGTTGGAGTTGGGGTCGTTGCTTACAAGGGGGTGTACAAACTAGCCTTTTTCCTCAACCAAACAATAGGGCCGCCTGGCGGACTCTCTAGGAGGAAGAGGAGGAGTTGGCAACTACAGCGAGAGGGGAGGGGTAGGTCAATCCCAACGGTCGGCCACTGGCTGGCTCTGGAGCCGCATGGGGCTCTTGCCCGTCGGCAACCACGATGGATCCGGATGTCGGTTGGGAGACATGGAGGAAAAAGGGACTTCCGGTCGGTGGAGGAAAAGGGAGGCCGCGCTAGGAGGAGACTCTATGGTGGCGGTGGGATGGGATTTCCGGTCGGTAGAGGAAAAGGAACGCCGTGCTAGGAGAAGACTCTATGGTGGAGGGACTGGACTTCTGGCGGAGAGGAGAAGGGATGCGGCGCTAGAAGGAGACTCTATGGTGGGGGGACTGGACTTCCGATCGGTAGAGGAAAAGGGACGCTGGGCTAGGAGGAGACTCTATGGTGGGGGGACTGGACTTCCGGTCGGTAGGGGAAAAGGGATGCTGCGGTAGGAGGAGACTCTATGGTGTGGGGACTGGACTTCCGGTCGGTAAAGGGACGCGGCGCTAGGAGGAGACTCTATGATGGGGGGACTGGACTTCCGGTCAGCAAGGGAAAAGGGACGCCACGCTAGGAGGAGACTCTATGGTGGGGGACTGGAGTTCCGGTCGGTAGGGGAAAAGGAGGCCGTGCTAGGAGGAGACTCTATGGGGGAGGGGGAACTGCACCTTCGGTCGGTAGGGGAAAAGGGATGCCGCGCAGGAGGAGACTCTATGGTGGGGGGACTGGACTTCCGATTGGTAGAGGAAAAGGGACGTGGTGGTCGGAGGAGACTCTATGGTGGGGGAATGGACTTCTAGTTGGTAGAGGAAAAGGGACACCGTGCTAGTAGGAGACTCTATGGTGGGGGGACTGGACTTCCAGTCGGTAGGGGAAAAGTTGACGCCTGCGGTAGGAGGAGACTCTATGGTGAGGAAGACTGGACTTCCGGTCCGCTCTAGAATTGAACAAGGGGGGTTTTCCGGTTAGGATCTTTGGTTGTCTCACCCCAAAAATTTTTATTGCGTGATTTGTCGATTTCCGATACAATCGCCCCACGATCAACGCCTACCCACCTACTTTGATTCCCCGCCACCCTAAAGAAAGACTTCCCTTCCGTCCCCCGCCAAGACCGCTCGTTATGACCGCCGCAACGTTGCGACCGCCGCAGCACCCGACACGTCCGCCCCCTTCCGCCAGACACAGGCAGGGCGCGTTTTGTCCCCGCTTCCTTTGGCGACCTTCCTCACCGCCCTTTGGCTTCAGGGCATCCCGGCGGTCATTCCCACGAGGGACACGGTCGTGCAGTGAGCCTCGGCCTCCCGCCCAAAAGGCATCAGGTGAAAAAACCCTCTGGGGGGAACAGCTGCGCGCCCATCATTCAACCCGAGTCGGCGTTGAATCCAAGAGCCGCCCGGAATTCCGACTGAGTCAAAACCCAGGGCAGGGAGGCGGGCCCAAAAGGAAACGGGTGGAAAACGTGGAGGCCTCGCTCGCCTTTTTCTTCCAGCCCATCGCAAGTTGGCCCACTCCAACGGACGGTCGTCGATCGAGGACGAGCTGTCATCGCCATTTTTTTTTTTGTCGTCAAACCATCGGAAATCTTGTCCGGAGGACCAAAAGTGAGAGAGACAGAGAGAGACAGAGAGACAGAGAGAGACAGACCGTATTTTTTTGTCCACGGCGCGTGGTTCTGCTCCTTCCTTCCTCGGGACGTGGTCTTCCTCGATGGCCGACGGAGCTCTGGGCCGGAAGGAGACACCCCTCCTGCTCCACCGACGGAAGGGCGTCTCCCTCGATTAGTGACCTGCATAGGTGGACACAAAGAGAGGGTGCGAGTAAAAAAAAGGTGAATGTAGCAGTGAGGGAAAGATGGATGCCTATGATTTATTTATTCATTTACTTTTCTTTCTCTCTCTCTCTCTCTCTTTCCTCCTTCCCCTCCTTGTTTTTCTTTTTCGTTCCTTCTTTTTCCTTCCCTTCTTTCTTTCCGTTCCCTTCCTTCCTTCCTGATTCTTTCCTCCTCTGTCCTTTCTCCCTTCCTCCCCTCCTGTCTTATTTTTCTTCTCTTTCCTTTCTTCTGGCCCCCTCCCTCCATTCTTCCTTTCTCCTCCTTTCTTTCCTCTCTTCCTTCCTTCCTTCCATCCTTTTTTCTTTCTATTCCTTCTGTTTCCTTCCCTCCTAGGGTTCTTCTTGGAGAGAAGAACGAATGAAAAAAGAAAAAAAGGAGGGAAGGAAGGAAAAAGAGAGAGAGAGAGAGAGAAAGAAAGAAACGTGCCTACCGTCCCTGTCCTATTGTTTCTTTTTATATTTTTCTTATATGTACCCATTTCATGGATTCATAACTGTGTTTATACTTATACTGTTGTGCGCTTATTCTCCTCACGACGGGGAATTACCTCAACAGAGGCAATTTTTTTACTCTACAGCATATCATTCTCCTCAAACGGGGAATTACCTCAGCAGAGGTAATTTTTTTTACTCTACAGTGTATCTGAGGCAATTTTTTACTCTACAGTGTACCTGTGTGGATCACTACATCTCCCGGTGTGCGCTGGTTCTCCTCACGACGGGGAATTACCTCAACAGAGGCAATTTTTTTACTCTACAGCATATCATTCTCCTCACGACGGGGAATTACCTCAGCAGAGGTAATTTTTTTACTCTACAGTGTATCTGAGGCAATTTTTTACTCTACAGTGTACCTGTGTGGATCACTACATCTCCCGGTGTGCGCTGGTTCTCCTCACGACGGGGAATTACCTCAACAGAGGCAATTTTTTTACTCTACAGCGTATCATTCTCCTCACAACGGGGAATTACCTCAGCAGAGATAATTTTTTTACTCTACAATGTATCTGAGGCAATTTTTTTACTCTACAGCGTACCTGTGTGTATCACTACGTCTCCCAGTGTGCGCTCATTCTACTCACGACTGGGAATTACCTCAGCAGAGGTAATTTTTTTTACTCTACAGCATATCATTCTCCTCATGACGGGGAATTACCTCAGCAGAGGTTTTTTTTTTTTACTCTACAGTGTATCTGAGGCAATTTTTTTACTCTACAGTGTACCTGTGTGGATCACTACATATCCTGGTGTGCGCTGATTCTCCTCACGACGGGGAATTTCCTCAACAGAAGGAGGGGTAGTAACCCCGTCAGTTACCTTTCAGGAGTACGTCGCAGTTGAAGCAGCTATAGACACCCCGCGATTCCAATCGGACGATCACCCCATTGGGGCCCTTGCCGTGGTGGGTGACGGCGAACTTCTCGTAGGGCGGGATGAGGACCTCCCTTTCCTGCGGGAACTGGGAGAGGTCGTAAACAGGCACGCCGTGACAGGTCTTGATGGAGAAGAAGGTGTCCTGCCCGAATTTTTGAGCCACTGCTTTGATCAATGACGCCGAGGCGAACTGCCCGAAGCGGACGGCCTGCTTGTAGTGGGCCTTGAACCGGATGCCTTTGACCCCGCGGAAAACCTCGTAGCATTGGCCCGGAACCTCCCGCATCTTCACCACCTTGGTGAGGAGGAAGTGGAAATCCTTGAAGGGGAATTGGTGGTAAGCCTTTTGGGATTTCCCGCCGACGCGGACGGCCCGGTTGAAGTCACTGTACAAGCCGCCAGCCATGGTGTACGCCACCACGGCCGTGCCGTAGACGGGAGGGATGGAGCCGGCGACGCTTTGGCTAAGTTGGGCCCAGTGCCATTGGGCCTTTTGCCAGGTGTCCCAATATTTTGGTGGGACGGGAAGATACCCAGGCGCCTGCACCTTCAGCTCTCTCTTGGCGCCACAGCCCTGGAACTGGTCGTCCACTGAATTCTTGGCCAGGTCGAGGGAAATCTTTTTCAGGCCCCAGAGCTGTCCGAGAAAAAGAAGGAGACGGAGTTAATAGCGGTTGTTTCGTTTGCTCTGGGGCTGCGGTGGTTGAAGCGGAAGGATTCACGGACAAGTAGGACATTGCAATATATAATTTTACGTGCTATACTTAGATCGGACCAAAAACGGAGTAATTCAAGGTTTTCTAGGTCTAGAATTTCGAGTCCGGCGGCCTGAGGTCTTCTACGGACGAGTAGAAGAGTGGAGAACTCTTCTTGTGAAATATTTCTGGACTTAACTGTGCTAAG
>NW_028262865.1:1293813-1318813 GCF_049901715.1 Pseudonaja textilis | reverse complement strand
TATGGGATTGGGGAGGGAGGTTTCGGGGTGGGGGGGTGGGGGAAGCGGTAGGAAGATGGAAGAAGCAAGCCAGCATCCCTGGAGAAGACACCGGACTTCTCAAGCTGTCTGAAAGGGTGTACAATCTCCTGCTTGGGGTGAAAGGGTGGGGTGTGTGTGGTCTAGATGACCTCTAAGGGTCCCCTGCCCCTGTCAGTCGGTCAGCTGACAGCTGCGGGTCCCTCCAAGGTCCCCTCCCAACTCTCTCATTCCGTCAACTCTGTAGGGGACTCCTTTTAGAGCAGCGGGTTGGGCTGGATGACCTCTAAGGTCCCCTTCCAACTCTCTCATTCCATGACTCTGTAAGGGAACTCCTGTTGAGCAGCGGGTTGGGCTAGATGACCTCTAAGGTCCCCTGCAACGGTTAGTCAGTCAGCAGTGGGTTGGGCTAGATGACCTCCAAGGTCCCCTTTCAACTCTCTCATTCCATGATTGTGTAAGGGAACTGCTGTTCAAACAGCGGGTTGGGCTACATGACCTCAAGGGTCCCCTGCCAGTGTTAGTCGGTCAGCAGGGGATAGGGGGATGGGCTAGATGACCTCCAAGGTCACCTTCCAACTCTCCATGAACTCTGCAAGGGAACTCCTGTTCGAGCAGCGAGGTTGGGCTAGATGACCTCCAAGGTCCCCTTCCAACTCTCTCATTCCGTGAACTCTGTAAGGGGACTCCTGTTCGAGCAGGGGTTGGGCTAGATGACCTCTAAGGTCCCCTGCAACGGTTAGTCGGTCAGCAGGGGGTTGGGCTAGATGACTTCCCAGGTCCCCTGCCGGTCAGTCAGCAGAGGTTGGGCTGAATGACCTCCAAGGTCCCTCCCAACTCTTTCATTCCATGACTCTGTAAGGGACTCCTGCTCAAGCAGCGGGTTGGTCTAGATGACCTCTAAGGTACCGTCCAAGTCTGTTTCATCCGTATATTAATTCTGTCTTCGTCTCTCCCAACACCTGCGGCCTACGCCGGAGTGACAAAATCCAAGCTGGGTGTGTTTTTGTGAGTCTCTCTGTGTGTTTTGGGGTGTGTTTTTGTGTCTTTTTGTGTCTGTGTGTGTTTTTGTGTGTTTGTGTGTTTGTGTTTTTGTGTTTTTGTGTGTTTTTGTGTGTTTTTGTGTGTCTGTGTGTGTTTTTGTGTGTGTTTTTGTGTATCTGGGTGTGTTTTTGTGTGTCTCTGTGTGTTTTTGTGTGTGTTTTTGTGTCTTTTGTGTCTGTGCGTTTTGGTGTGCTTTTGTGTGTCCTCTGTGTGTTTTTGTGAGCATCTCTGTGTGTTTTTGTGTGTGTTTTTGTGTCTGTGTGTGTTTTTGTGTGTTTGTGTGGGTCTGTGTTTGTGTTTTTGTGTGTGTTCTGTGTGTTTTTGGGTGTCTGTGTGTGTTTTTGGGTGTCTCTGTGTGTGTTTTTGTGTCTTTTGTGTCTTTTTGTGCGTTTTTGTGTGTTTTTGTGTGTCTCTGTGTGTTTTTGTGTGTCTCTGTGTGTTTTTGTGTGTGTTTTTGTGTCTTTTGTGTCTGTGCGTTTTGGTGTGCTTTTGTGTGTCTCTCTGTGTGTTTTTGTGTGTTTCTGTGTGTTTTTGTGTGTGTTTTGTGTATTTTTGTGTGTCTGTGTGTGTTTTTGTGTGTGTGTGTGTGTTTTTGTGTGTGTTTTGTGTGTTTTTGTGTGTCTCTGTGTGTTTTTGTGTGTTTTGTGTCTTTTTGAGTCGTTTGTCTTTTTGTGTGTTTTTATGTGTTTTTGTGTGTTTGTGTGTGTTTTGTGTGTCTGTGTGTGTTTTTGGGTGTCTCTGTGTGTGTTTTTGTGTCTTTTGTGTCTTTTTGTGCGTTTTTGTGTGCTTTTGTGTGTCTCTGTGTGTGTTTTTGTGTGTCTGTGTGTTTTTGTGTCTTTTGTGTCTATGCGTTTTGGTGTGTTTTTGTGTGTCTCTGTGTGTTTTTGTGTATTTTTGTGTGTCTGTGTGTTTTTGTGTGTCTGTGTGTGTGTTTTTGTGTGTGTTTTGTGTGTTTTTGTGTGTCTCTGTGTGTTTTTGTGTGTTTTGTGTCTTTTTGAGTCTTTTGTCCTTTTGTGTGTGTTTTGTGTGTTTTGTGTGTTTTTGTGTGTCTGTGTGTGTTTTTGTGTGTCTCTGTGTGTGTTTTTATGTCTTTTGTGTCTTTTTGTGCATTTTGTGTCTTTTTGAGTCTTTTGTCCTTTTGTGTGTGTTTTGTGTTTTTGTGTGTCTCTGTGTGTTTGTGTGTTTTTGTGTTTTGTGTCTTTCTGAGTCTTTTGTCTTTTTGTGTGTTTTTGTGTGTTTTGTGTTTTTGTGTGTTTTTGTGTATTTTTGTGTGTTTTTGTGTGTCTCTGTGTGTTTTTGTGTTTTTTTGTGTAGGTCGGAAAGTCACGGAGAAAGGCAGGCGCATAAGGCCTCTGCTCTTAGGATCCCAACGGTGGTTGTGGTTGTGGTCGTTGTCGTTGTCAGGAGGAAAAGGAACGGGAAACTTCTTTGTCTCAGAACAGAATCTCCGATTCTAATTGATTCTCTTCTATTCATTTTCTCTTCTCTTCTCTTCTATTCCATTCCATTCCATTTTCTATTCTATTCTATTCTACTCTATTCTAGAATAGAATAGAATAAGAGAAGAGAAGAGAAGAGAATAAAATAGAGTAGAGTAGAGTAGAGTAGAGTAGAGTAGAATAGAGTAGAGTGGAATAGAATAGAATAGAATAGAATAGAATAGAAGAGAAGAGAAGAGAAGAGAAGAGAAGAGAAGAGAATAAAATAGGGTAGAGTAGAGTAGAGTAGAATAGAATAGAATAGAATAGAATTGGAAATGGAAATGGAAATGGAAATGGAAATGGAAATGGAAATGGAAATGGAAATGGAAATGGAAATGGAAATGGAAATGGAAATGGAAATGGAAATGGAAATAGAATAGAATAGAAATAGAATAGAATCGAATAGAATAGAGTGGAATAGAGTAGAGTGGAACAGAATAGAATAGAATAGAATAGAATAGAATAGAATAGAAGAGAAGAGAAGAGAAGAGAAGAGAATAAAATAGAGTAGAGTAGAGTAGAATAGAATAGAGTAGAGTAGAGTAGAGTAGAGTAGAGTAGAGTAGAATAGAATAGAATAGAATTGGAAATGGAAATGGAAATAGAAATAGAAATAGAATAGAATAGAATAGAATAGAATAGAATAGAATAGAATAGAAATAGAATAGAATAGAATAGAATTGTAAATGGAAATGGAAATAGAAATAGAAATAGAAATAGAATAGAATAGAATAGAAATAGAATAGAAGAGAACAGAACAGAACAGAACAGAATAGAAATAGAATAGAATAGAATAGAATAGAACAGAACAGAACAGAAAATGGAAGAGAAGAGACTAGACTAGACTAGACTAGACTAGAATAGAATAGAATAGACTAGACTAGAATAGAATAGAAAATGGAAGAGAGTAGAGTAGATTAGAGTAGAATAGAATAGAACAGAACAGAACAGAACAGGAATAGAATAGAATAGAATAGAAAATGGAAGAGAGTAGAGTAGAGTAGCGTAGCGCAAAGTAGAGTAGAAGAGAAGAGAAGAGAAAATGGAGTAGAGTAGAGTAGAGTAGAATAAGAATAGAATAAAGAACAGAATATAGAATAGAATAGAATAGAATAGAATAGAATAGGGGTTCAGCTTGAGGACCCTCGCCCACCCGATCCCGTGCCCAGCATCCCCACATCCATCGGAGAAACCCCAAGGGCCACGGCAGGTGGGTTCCCCAGCGGGGAGGCAACCGGAGGCGTTGTTGCGCTTCCCTTCCTCCAACCACGAGGTTACACCACGGATTATGGGGAAGGTCCACGCTTCCTCCTTCCACCCCCGCAAGGCCTTGCATGCAGGGAAGGCCAAGAGGCCGGTGGGGCGACCGAAGTCACCGGGGGACTCGGCTTCTGGAAAAGGTCGGGAGGTCGCGGAGAAAGGCCGGGCGCATGAGGCCTCCGATATTAGGATGGCGGTTGGGGTGGTGGTCGGGTGGTTGTCGTTGTCGAGAGGAAAAGGAAGATGACACTTCTTCGCCTCCGAATAGAATCTTCCATTCTAATTTATTCTCTTCGATTCATTTTCTCTTCTCTTCTCTTCTATTCCATTCCATTCCATTTTCTATTCTATTCTATTCTACTCTATTCTAGAATAGAATAGAATAATAGAAGAGAAGAGAATAAAATAGAGTAGAGTAGAGTAGAGTGGAATAGAATAGAATAGAGTAGAGTGGAATAGAAGAGAAGAGAAGAGAAGAGAATAAAATAGAGTAGAGTAGAGTAGAATAGAATAGAATAGAGTAGAGTAGAATAGAATAGAATAGAATAGAATAGAGTAGAGTAGAGTAGAATAGAATAGAATTGGAAATGGAAATGGAAATGGAAATGGAAATAGAAATAGAAATATAAATAGAATAGAATAGAAATAGAAATAAAATAGAATAGAACAGAACAGAACAGAATAGAAATAGAAATAGAATAGAATAGAATAGAACAGAACAGAATAGAAAATGGAAGAGAAGATACTAGACTAGACTAGACTAGACTAGAATAGAATAGAATAGAATAGAATAGAAGAAGAGATAGAGTAGAGAGTAGATTAGAGTAGAATAGAAGAGAAGAGAAAAAGAAGAGAATAAAATAGGGTAGAGTAGAGTAGAATAGAATAGAGATAGAATAGAGTAGAGTAGAGTAGAGTGAGGTAGAATAGAATTGGAATTGGAAATGGAAATGGAAATAGAAATAGAATAGAATAGAATAGAATAGAATAGAGATAGAATAGAATAGAGTAGAGTAGAGTAGAGTAGAATTAGATTGGAATTGGAAGTGGAAATGGAAATAGAAATAGAATAGAATAGAATAGAATAGAATAGAATAGAATAGAATAGGAATAGAAATAGAATAGAATAGAATAGAACAGAACAGAATAGAAATAGAAATAGAATAGAATAGAACAGAACAGAACAGAATAGAAAATGGAAGAGAAGAGACTAGACTAGACTAGACTAGAATAGAATAGAATAGAATAGAATAGAAAATGGAAGAGAGTAGAGTAGATTAGAGTAGAATAGAATAGAACAGAACAGAACAGAACAGGAATAGAATAGAATAGAAAATGGAAGAGAGTAGAGTAGGTAGCGTGGCGCAAAAAGTAGAGTAGAAGAGAAGAGAGAGAAAATGGAGTAGAGTAGAGTAGAGTAGAGTAGAATAAGAATAGAATAAAGAACAGAATATAGAATAGAATAGAATAGAATAGAATAGAATAGGGGGGGGTTCAGCTTGAGGACCCTCGCCCCACCCGATCCCCGTGCCCAGCATCCCCACATCCATCGGAGAAACCCCCAAGGGCCACGACGGGGTGGGTTCCCCCGCGGGAGGCAACCGGGGCGTTTGTTGCGCTTCCCTTCCTCCAACCACGAGGTTACACCACGGATTATGGGGAAGGTCCACGCTTCCTCCTTCCACCCCCGCAAGGCCTTGCGCAAGGGAAGGCCAAGAGGCCGGTGGGGGGGGGGGGCGACCGAAGTCACCGGGGACTCGGCTTCTGGAAAGGTCGGGAGGTCGCGGAGAAAGGCCGGCGCATGAGGCCTCCGATATTAGGATGGCGGTTGGGGTGGTGGTCGTGGTCGTTGTCGTTGTCGAGAGGAAAAGGAAGATGACACTTCTTCGCCTCCGAATAGAATCTTCCATTCTAATTTATTCTCTTCTCTTCTCTTCTCTTCTCTTCTCTTCTCTTCTCTTCTCTTCCATTTTCTATTCTATTCTATTCCATTTTCTATTCTATTCTATTCTATTCTACTCTACTCTATTCTATTCTATTTCTTTCTACTTATTCTACTCTACTCTATTCTACTCTATTGTATTGTATTGTATTCTATTCTATTCTATTCTATTCTATTCTATTCTACTGTATTGTATTGTATTCTATTCTATTATTCTACTCTACTCTACTCTACTCTCTTCTCTTCTATTCCATTTTCTATTCTATTCTATTCCATTTTCTATTCTATTCTATTCTATTCTATTCTATTCTATTCTATTCTATTCTACTCTATTCTATTCTATTTCTTTCTACTTATTCTACTCTACTCTATTCTACTCTATTGTATTCTATTCTATTCTACTGTATTGTATTGTATTGTATTCTATTCTACTTATTCTACTCTACTCTACTCTACTCTCTTCTCTTCTCTTCTCTTCTATTCCATTTTCTATTCTATTCTATTCCATTTTCTATTCTATTCTATTCTATTCTATTCTATTCCATTTTTCTATTCTATTCTATTCTATTCTATTCTATTCTATTTCTTTCTACTTATTCTACTCTACTCTATTCTACTCTATTCTATTCTACTGTATTGTATTGTATTGTATTGTATTGTATTGTATTGTATTCTATTCTATTCTATTCTATTCTATTCTATTCTATTCCATTCCATTCCATTCCATTCTAATTCTATTCCTCTATCTCTATCTCTATTCTATTCTCTCCTATTCTGTTCTATTCTATTCTATTCTATTCTATTCTATTCTATTCTCTATTCTATTCTAATCTATTCTATTCTATTCTATTCTATTTCTATTTCTATTTCTATTTCTATTTCTATTTCTATTCCTATTCTATTCTACTCTACTCTACTCTACTCTATTCTATTCTATTCTATTCTATTCTATTCCATTCCATTCCATTCCATTCCATTCCATTCCATTCTAATTCTATTCCTCTATCTCTATCTCTATTCTATTCTCTCCTATTCTATTCTATTCTATTCTATTCTATTCTATTCTATTCTATTCTATTCTATTCTATTCTATTCTCTATTCTATTCTAATCTATTCTATTCTATTCTATTTCTATTTCTATTTCTATTTCTATTTCTATTCCTATTCTATTCTACTCTACTCTACTCTACTCTACTCTACTCTACTCTACTCTACTCTATTCTATTCTATTCTATTCTATTCTTCTGTCCACCTCCATGGGGGACTAGCTGAGCAACGTCCTCCCCTTTGCGGACGACCCTACGCCGAGAGGAAGAGCCAACAACTCCACTGATCCCCACCTCCTTGAACCCGAGGCCCTCCCCAACCCCCGACATTTCATGGGGCGGCGCAAGGTTCGCCCCCCGCTCGCTACAACCGGTTGTAAACCTCCTAAGCCGTCTGTTCGACGAAACCGTGGGGCGAATCCTGTCAGGAAGGCGGGAAGGAAACCATCTGGCGTTGCTGATGGAAACCGACTCGCCGTTAAACCCTTTCGGACGTTCTTGGCTGGAAGTAGATTTTCCCGTCTCCGGATCCTCTCCAGAGTAAATTTTTCCTCCCCCTCCACTTCCTTTTACCCGTCCTTGCCCCCCACCCCGCCCAAAACCAAGGGACTTACGACCATTCTTCCCACCCTTACGACCGGTGGCAGCATCTCCCGACCCCGGCCAACGAGCGGCCAGGCAAAACGAGATGCATGCCTCGAACGGGGCGGACGTCAATTGGGGCCACATCCGGCCCGAGAACATGGACCCGCCCTGGCCGGGTCCGCCCCAGGTCATGTGACACCCCCTCCTTAAGCCACACCCACCTCCTAAGGCCACGCCCACAGAAAACCCCCCCAGAGAAGAGCCAGGTCTTACGGAAAAAAAGACCGACGTCGTAAGCGGGAAATTCCACTCGACCGAGTACGAATCCGCTGAGCTATACAAACCAAAGGAAAAGAGGAGACGTAATGGCAACGGGAGGGGAGTGGGGGGGGGAGGATGGGGAAGGGGGCACCCAGAGGTGGTCTATACCGCATCTCCGAACGAGCCCGAATTTCCCTCAGGGGTTTTTACGACAGGTGGCATCTCTCACACCCTGCTGTTAAGAAGAGCGACGATGTTTTAGGGTAAAATCGGCGGAAAAGTGCGAAGGGCTCACCGGATCACCGGGATCCCTATAGATCCCACGGGGTCGACGTGGGTGGGAAGTTCAAGGATCTACGACCCAAAAGGCCCGATGGGGTTGGAATCGCGGATCGTAAAACAGCCACAGAGAGGCAAAAAAAGGAGGGGCGGATGGGGATTTTGGGGCCCCGAAGAGGGAGGAATCATCCGGACATCACAGATTTTGAATTCTCGGGGGAAGAAGGGCCTATTTCTATTATCTATCTATCTATCTATCTATCTATCTATCTATCTATCTATCTATCTATCTATTTCTATTATCTATCTATCTATCTATCTATCTATCTATCTATCTATCTATCTATCTATCTATCTATCTATCTATCTATCTATCTATCTCTCTATCTATCTATCTATCTATCTATCTATCTATCTATCTATCTATTTCTATCTATCTATCTATCTATCTATCTATCTATCTATCTATCTATCTATTTCTATTATCTATCTATCTATCTATCTATCTATCTATCTATCTATCTATCTATCTATCTATCTATCTATCTATCTATTTCTACTATCTATCTATCTATCTGTCTGTCTCTCTATCTTTCTATCTATCTATTTCTATTATCTATCTATCTATCTATTTCTACTATCTATCTATCTATCTATCTATCTATCTATCTATCTATCTATCTATCTATCTATCTATCTATCTATCTATCTATCTATCTATATCTATCTATCTACTATCTATCTATCTATCTATCTATCTATCTATCTATCTATCTATCTATCTATCTATCTATCTATCTATCTATCTATCTATCTATCTATCTATCTATCTATCTATCTATCTATCTATCTATCTATCTATCTCTATCTATCTATCTATCTATCTATCTATCTATCTATCTATCTATCTATCTATCTATCTATCTATCTATCTATCTATCTATATCTATCTCTCTCTGTCTATCTATCTATCTATCTATCTATCTATCTATCATCTATCTATCTATCTATCTATCTATCTATCTATCTATCTATCTATCTATCTATCTATCTATCTATCTATCTATCTATCTATCTATCTATTTCTATTATCTATCTATCTATCTATCTATCTATCTATCTATCTATCTATCTATCTATCTATCTATCTATCTATCTATCTATCTATCTATCTCTATCTATCTATCTATCTATCTATCTCTATCCATCTATCTCTATCTATCCATCTATCTATCTATCTTATCTATCTATCTTGGTTTACCACTTTTTTTGTGTGCATCCATTTCCTAGAAACTAATATAATTATATTACATAATAGCTCATATTATCAATCAATAATTGTATAACCTAATATCATCAATAAAAAAATCATTTATCTATAATTTTGTTAATTCATATTTTAACGAGATGACTATAGTTTACTTAGTTTATTTTGCAATAAATCATAAGATCATACCCAATCTATCTTGATAATGTTTTATAAAGATAATATCAAGGAGAAAAAAAGGAAAAAAAATTTTTATGCTAAATCTGAATATTTTATTATTATGTTTTATTATCTAACCATTGATAAAAAAGATCCCAAACTTCATAAAATTGTCTCTGATTTCAAATGTCAATCTACTCATTTCAGCACAATCCAATATTTTCTTGATAATTTCTTCCTCTGATGGAGTTTTCTCACTCTTCCAGTTTTTAGCAAATACAATCCTAGCCGCTGTTAATACATTTACAATCAAATACTTCAAATTTTTATTATATGTATCAGGTAAGATTCCCAATAAAAAAATCCCTGGTTTCAAGTCTATATGTGTCTTTCTCATTTTTTCCAACCATATGCGAATCTTTTATATCTTTCTTATATGTACCCATTTCATGGATTCATAACTATCTCTATATGCTTATACCTCTCCTCTTGTCAGTGATTGACAAATAAAGAAAGAAATCAAAATCAAAATCAAATCAAATCCCTCCATCCCATCGCCAGGAGGCTCAATCCGTCAGGGGAGGTCAGATTGAGGCCTAATTCTCCCTCTCGAGTTTCATCCTTTTCCCCTTGAAAACCGCAACGCTTGTGGCTTCCGCTTGGGTCTCTTAAGCAACAAGGGCGCTTGGGCCTTCCTTGAACCCACAACTCTTACGACAGGGCTCCTTCTAGGCCAACTTCCCCCGCTCGCTTCCTCCTGGCTTACAACCTCTAGCAAAGCCATGCAAAGGCCACGGTCGCAAAGCAGGAAGTGGACATTCCTCCAGGTCACCCAACGTCCCATTGAGACTCGATTTGATTTCAGGCCCTTTGGCCCTTCATCTACGGGATCCAGTTTTTTAATATAATTTTTTTTAGTATTTGTTTGATTTGTCCATCGCTTCCAAGATAGAAGTAGAAGGATAAATATTCTTTTGAATGGATGAGAGAGATACTTATAAGGAAAATATAAAAGAAGCCACAGTATAAGCATAGTTATGAATCCTTGAAATGGGTACATATAAGAAAAATATAAATCTCTGTCTCTCTCTGTCTCCCTCTTTCTGTTTTTCTATCTCTCTCTCTCTGTTTTTCTCTCTCTCTCTCTCTGTGTCTCTCTATCTGTTTCTCTCTCTCTTTTTCTCTCTGTCTCTCTCTCTCTGTTTCTCTCTCTCTTTTTCTCTCTCTCTCTCTGTCTCTGTGTCTGTCTCTGTCTTTCTTTCTGTCTCCCTCTTTCTGTTTCTCTCTCTATCTCTGTCTCTCTGTTTTTCTCTGTCTCTCTCTCTCTTTGTGTCTCTCTGTCTCTCTGTTTCTCTCTGTGTGTCTCTCCCTCTCTCTCTCTTTCTTTCTCTCTCTTTTTCTCTGTCTCTCTGTCTCCCTCTCTCTCTGTCTCTGTGTGTCTGTCTCTGTCTTTCTTTCTGTCTCCCACTTTCTGTTTCTCTCTCTATCTCTGTCTCTCTGTTTTCTCTCTCTCTCTCTCTCTCTCTGTCTCTCTCCGTGTCTCTCTATCTCTGTTTCTCTCTCCCTCTTTCTCTCTCTTTTTCTCTGTCTCTCTGTCTCCCTCACTCTCTCTGTCTCTCTATTTCTCTCTGTTTCTCTCTCTGTCTCTTTCTCTCTCTTTCTCTCTGACTCTCTGTTTCTCTGTCTCTCTCTGTTTCTCTCTGTTTCTCTCTCTTTTTCTCTGTCTCCCTCACTCTTTCTATCTATTTCTATTATCTATCTATCTATCTATCTATCTATCTATCTATCTATCTATCATCTATCATCTATCTATCTATCTATCTATCTATCTATCTATCTATCTATCTATCTACTTATCTATCTCTATCCATCTCTATCTCTATCTCTATACTTCTATCTCTATCTATCTATCTATCTATCTATCTATCTATCTATCTATATCTTTCTATCTATTTCTATCTATCTATCTATCTATCTATCTATCTATCAATCATATATCTATCTATATCTCTTCTATATCTATATCTATTTTTATCTATCTATCTATCTATCTATCTATCTATCTATCTATCTATCTATCTAAATATCTATCTTCTATCTATGATTAATAATTATATATCTATCTGTATCTCTTCTATATCTATATCCATTTTTATCTATCTATGTATCTATGTATCTATCTATCTATGTATCTATCTATCTAAATCTATCTTCTTTCTATCTATCTATTAATCATATATCTATCTGTATCTCTTCTATATCTATATATACATTTTTATCTATCTATCTGTCTATCTATCTGTTCTGTACGGACATTACCATTCTCGAAATCCTGCAGCTCGGATTGGTCAAAGCGCGCAGCCACCGGATTGGTCGAGCGCGCGGCACTGATTGGCCGTTCGGAATCGGCCGGGATTGGCTGAGACAATCGCGGGCGATTCGAAGGGTTGTCATTGGCCGCAGCGCTCAGCACCAGATCCATTTAAGCCGCGGTTTTTCCCCACTGACCCCACTTGCGTTTTCCCTCCAATAAATGAGCTGAACCAAGTCACTGGCCTCGCGTCCTTTGTCCGTATCGGCGATACGACACTATCTATCTGTCTGTCTATCTATCTATCTATCTAAATATCTATCTTCTTTCTTGTTATGTCCTGAGAACCCTAGGAGTTCTCACTCAGGTCCATTCACTTTGCGGGGGCGTTCTTCCCCTTCACTCATTGGTTGGTTCTCCCCAGCAGCCAGCTATAAAAGCAGGCTGCGGGGTCCAACCAGTCGCTGATCGCTGCGAGCCAGTTCCCGGCTTGGCAAGCACGGTCAGCCCTTTATTGTTATAATAAAGTATTGTTGCACTCATGCTCTGGTTCAGCCTCTCTTTTCCCAAACTTAACACTGGCGACGAAGGTGGGATGGCTACCAGAAGCACCTTGCAACCGCTGAGTCACTAGCCGCCGATCCGCAGCCAGAGAGAGCGATCGGCGGCGATAAAAGCAACGCTGATCCGCAGCCAGATAGAGCGGTCAGCAAACAGAAAGAGCAACGCTGATCCGCTGTCAGAGAAAGCGGTCAGCAAGCAATAAAGCGGCGCTGATCCGCAGCCAGAGAGAGCGGTCAGAATCGAAAGTTAGAAGCGTCTGTAGCAGCTTGTTAGCCCAGCTACAGGAAAAGTGAAGCGCTGCGAGCCGCTAGTCGTTTAGGCGCAAAATTCAAACGGCTGTCATTTGAATTTCAAACCTAAAAGGTACAGCACGGTGCTGTAGTCAAGTCACTGACGCCCACACAGGCGCGATTCAAACGCTGCCAACGGCTGACAGCCAAACTGTGTGCTAACCCAGAGAGAGAGAGAGGATTGCGAAAAGCCTCTCCAGAGCTGAAATCACTTGCCTGCCACAGGCACTAGAACCTTTTTGCCGCTGCCCCAGAGAGATTTTGTCCACAGGTTGTTCCACCGGTCCCATCACCATGAATTCCAATCCAGTCTTCCCAGCGTTCAAACCGGATGAGGAGAAGTGGGAATCATACAAGAACCGCTTCAACCATTATATCGATGCAATCGGGCTGGCTGATGCTGGGAGCATCAGAAAAAATCGTATTTCTGATCTACTGTGGAGCCATCGTTTCGATACTGCCACAGCCCTCGTGGCTCCACGTGAGTTGAAAAACGTTCCTTGGTCTGAACTACTTGAAATCCTCACTAACCACTATTCTCCCAGGCCCTCACAGATTGCCAGGAGATTCACCTTCCGTATGAGGAAGCAATCGGACAAGGAGACCATCAATCAGTACATGGCCGCCCTCAGAACAGCAGCACTGCATTGTGGGTTTGGAACCTACCTGGAGGACATGCTCCTCGATCAACTGGTCTGCGGGGTCAAGGACCTCCACCTTCAGAGGCGCCTTCTCGCTAAAAAGGACCTCAACCTAGCACAAGCCGTCGAGGAGGCCTTGGCAGCAGAACTGGCAGCGCACTCAGCCACCGAAATCCATGGCCCGACTGCAAAGCTAACGACAGTTCCAGTCCACTCCGAGGAGGTGGTAGCAGAGGAAGCCCCTAGTGATGAAAACGGCGTCCACCGCCTCTCCAACGCCAGACGGCCGCAGGTAGGAGCCAAACAAGAAAACATCGGTCCGCCCAAGCACATCACCCTGTGCCTAGCCTGTGGTGGATCTCATCTGAGGGCCACCTGCAAGTTCAAAGGTGCCACCTGCAATAACTGCCATAAAAGGGGCACATCGCGAGAGTCTGCCAAGCCCCTCAAAACTCAGCACAAAGGCACCCCCCTTCTCACACTCTGGACCGCAGAGGCAAGTATTGAACTGTCGCACTCACCACCATGCCAAGCACACGTGCCACACTGTTAGTAAAAACTCTCTCTCTGTTTCCTTAGAAGGTAAACCGTGCCGCATGGAGGTTGACACAGGGTCAGCGCTCTCAATTATCTTGTGGAACACCCTCAAGAGGCTCCAGCCCAGCCTTTCAACTAGCCGGCTCCAGAAGTGCCAGTTTAGCCTGAAGGACTACCAGGGGAAGGTCATTCCTGTAATCGGCAGAGGCAAGTTCCTTGTCAATTTTAGAGCTTTTAAGGTCACCTACCTCTAGTGGTAGTTAACGGCAATCTCCCTACTTTATTGGGGCTCGATTGGTTTCCCCATCTCGGCCTAGGGCTAACAGGAGTCCATGCTGTCTCAACCTCTGACACTGACTCCTTATTCGCTGATTACTCAGATGTATTCAGCGATGAGCTGGGTGTTATAATGGTACCCCTATCTCATTCTCAGTCGACCCCAGGCAGTCCCAATCAGACTAAAACCGCGGAGGGTCCCATTCGCTATTCGGCCAAAACTAGATGCGGAATTGGATAAACTGTTAAAACAAGGGGTCATTGAGCCAACAGATTTCGCCAAATGGGAGACGCCCATTGTCACACCCCTCAAAAAGACGGTAGCCTGAGAATTTGCTTGGACTACAAGACCACAATCAATAAGTTTCTACAAGTCAGCGCTTACCCAGTGCCCGTCATTCAGCATTTATTACACACTTTTGAACCCGGCAGCATTTTTGCCAAATTGGACATGTCTCAAGCGTATCAACAGTTCCCTGTTGACAACCAAACAGCGAACTCCAGACCATTGTCACTCACAGGGGTGCTTTCCGATGCAAGCGTCTCCAATTTGGCGTAAGTGTTGCCCCAGGTATTTTCAATCCCTCATGGAGCGGATTTTGCAGGGCCTCCCTGGTGTAGTACCCTACTTGACGACATCTTAGTCTCGGCCAGGGACAGACCCCAACTCTTCCAAAGAGTCAGAGCAGTGTTAGAGAGGTTCAGACAGCATGGCCTCAAATTGAAAAAAAGAAAAATGCGCCATTGCCACTAGACAGGTGGACTTTCTGGGTTATAAAATTGACGCCTCAGGCATTCACCCCTGGAGTCCAAGGTTAAGGCAATTCACGAGGCACCCACTCCAACCTCCAAAACTGAACTACAGGCCTTCTTGGGGCTATTGAACTTTACGCCTCCTTCTTGCCCCATAAAGCATCAGTAGCTGAACCCCTACACAGATTACTGGATAAAAATCACCTTGGCACTGGGGGCACAAAGAAGACGCTGCTTTTCACGCCGTCAAATCACTACTCACGTCAGAGGCGGTACTTATTCAGTTCGACCCCAACCTTCCATTAGTGCTGGCAGCAGACGCATCTCCCTTTGGAATCGGGGCAGTATTAAGTCACAGGCTTCCCAATGGCGCCGAGGCTCCCATTGCTTTTTCTCCAGGACGCTCTCTACAACAGAGCGCAATTACAGCCAGATCGATAAGGAAGCTCTAGCAGCTGTTGCAGCAGTGAAAAAATTTCACGAGTTTCTCTTTGGCCATTTTTCGAGCTGGTCACGGACCACAAGCCCCTCCTGGGTCTACTAGCTGGGGACAAACAGACCCCTCAGGTCCTTTCTCCTAGAATGACGAGATGGACCCTCTTCCTTGCAGCCTACTCCTACAGACTCATACACCGCCCAGGTAAAACATTGTCCCACGCTGACGCTCTCAGCCGCTGTCCCTTGCCGGCTCCAGCTGAAGACCCTGCTCCTGTCCACGCTATTTTTGAGGTCACCCAACTGGACCTCCCCATCACTGCCCTTGACATTGCTGCTAAAACAAAGGCAGACAAAACGCTCGCCCAGGTGCTCGACTGGGTGAGGAGGGTGGCCGGGTTGTAATGTTGAAAACAAATTCACACCTTTCAAGACCCGCATGCAGGAATTGTCCAGTTTGCAGGGCTGTCTACTGTGGGGCACTCGGTGGTCATCCCGACCTCACTGCGTACCCGAGTTCTGGAGCGTTGCACGAGGGACACCCTGGCATCGTTAGAATGAAGGCATTAGCACGCAGCTACGTATGGTGGCGGGCCTCGGCGAGGACGTCGTCAGATGGGTAAGTTCCTGCAACATTTGCCAGAATCCCGTCCTGCTCCTCCTATTGCCACCCCTACTAAATGGGAGCGCCAGCGCTCCGTGGTCCAGAATTCACATCGACCTGGCGGCCCTTTGCATGGGAAAATGTTCCTAGTAGTCGTGGACTCCTATTCTAAATGGATTGACATAGCACAACTATCCACGACCACCACACAAGCAATTACCAAAGTATTAACTCGCCTGTTTGTAACACACGGGCTACCCGACTCCATTGTCTCCGACAATGGCCCACAGTCGCATCAACCGAGTTCAGCCGTTTTGCTGCCAACCTGGGTATCCGCCACATTTTCACAGCCCCATTTCATCCTGCCAGTAACGGATTGGCTGAAAGGGCCGTCAGGACCACTAAAGAAGCCCTGGCGAGGTTCAGTAAGGATGATTGGCACCACAAACTCGCGCGTTTCCTGATGAGCCAGCACTCAACTCCATGTTCAGTCACCAATAAGTCCCCAGCTGAGCTCCTGATGGGCAGGCACCTGAGGACTGTATTGGACAGACTGCACCCACAATACTGCCCTGACTCTCCCCTCGCTTCCACATCGGGGTTAGACATTTTATCTTACAGGAGCCAGTATTCGCGAGGAACTCGCTGGAGACCCCCTGTGGATTCCGGGCGAGATCGTGGCCATCACCGGACCCAGGTCGTATCGAGTCAAACTGGAGGACGGCCGTGTCTGGAGAAGGCACCTGGACCAGCTGCGTGGCGTCTCGGCACCCTCGCTAGCAGGGACCCAGAATTACAAAGCGATGGGAGGCCTCAACATCAACCCCACATCCACATCCTTCCCGGCGACCAGTTTACACCAGCAGCCATTCCAGAAAGCCCGAACGCGGACAGCGGCGCCCAGACGGCTGACCAGTCCGATCCAGTCTACGGGAGCACGTCCCCAGTGACCAACCCTACGAGTCCCGGACCTGCCCGAACCGAGGGCACGTTGGTGACACTTTACCGGCTCTGCTTTCCCAGACAGACCCTGAACGGACAGACAGCGTTCCAGAGCTGCGCCCGTTCCGGGCGCCAACATAAACCTCCTGCCTACCTCAAAGACTATGCGTGTTCGCATCTGGGGGAAGGGTATTATGTCCTGAGAACCCTAGGAGTTCTCACTCAGGTCCATTCACTTTGCGGGCGTTCTTCCCCTTCACTCATTGGTTGGTTCTCCCCAGCAGCCAGCTATAAAAGCAGGCTGCGGGTTGAGAATGGGAGGAGCCTGCGCCGTGGCGATACGGTCTGCAATCGAGCTCCTCGATTGCAGCCGATATCTCCGCTACCGGCCGGTCCAACGGACCTACGCTGTCCCGTAGGGGTAGCCATCGTGAAGAGCGTACCCTGAGGACTCCGGGGATACCGCAAAATCCCTGGAGAGCCCGGGTGAAGCTCTTCTTGCCAGCGGCGGAGAGGCAGCCCCATGCTGCTGAAGCCGGGCGGCTCCAGATAGAATGAGTTTGAGAAAGAGTTCGTCGGTTGGGTGAGAACCTTTTTTTTCTTTATTTAATTTTTTGAGCCTTGAAAGTCCACTCTGACTACTTGAAGAAACCTGTGTGATTTTTTTTTCTTTTGACAAAACTGACTAAGCGGCGTTTTTTTAAGGGAAACGTCAAAGAGAGAATCCATTTACTTTTTTTTTTCTTTCTTTGCTTCCGGACTTTATTGTTATTTACTGGATAACTGGACTGTTTCTTTTTATATTTATATGTTTTACTCTTCTTCTGGATTTTTTATTTTTAGGCTAGAGGCTCCCTTTGATTTTGTTTTCTGCTTTTGTGTATTCCATATCGGCTTTTCCCTTTTCCCTTTTTTTTTTTTTTTTATGCTCTTCAGAGTGGAGGGGGGAAAGTGAGAACTAAGAAACTTTGTAACACTGCCAACTAGAGGCTTGGAAACATTTTACTTGAACTGGAAAAAACAAACTCTTCTTCTCAAGGACACCCTCTGATAAGATAGAGGAAAGCACTTTGTTGAATATTATTACAGGTGTCTTTCTGGATATTTATGGCTTAGCTTTGAAGCTTGTGGGAAAGAGAAGGGAGTTATAATTAGAGCCTTGGACAATTAAATAGAGTGCAGTGTATTGTTGCTTATTCCCTTTTTTTAATTCTTTTTTTTTTAGTTCCGCCACCCCCTCCACTAACATCAAGGTCTTTATTTTTAAGTTTGATTTATTTGCAAAGGGAAGCCTCTGAATTTTTCCTTTATTTTTATTTTATTTTGATTTATTTTGCTTTATTTTTTCTCCTTTCTATTTGGATCCTGCTTTTCTTTTTTAATGTACATCAGTGGACTATTTCTTTTTCCTTTTTTCAATTGAGGTTTTTTTTTTTTGGCTGGTCTAAGGTGTGGAATTTGAAGAAATTTATTTTTCTTGGTTTTTGCTTTGTTTTTTTTTCTCTTTTTCTTTTTTCCTTTTTCTTTTTTGGCTTTGTCTTGTTCATTATTATTATCACTGGGTTTTTACTCTTATTTTTACCCTCTTTTATGGATTATTTTTCTTAATTGGATTAAGGTCAGGAAGAATTTTTCTTCTTTTTCTCTCATTATTGGCTTTTTATTGTTGGCCCTTTTATCTTGGATTATAACTTCATACTTTTTTTTGGATTAAAATTTGAAAGAATTTGAAGAGCTGGAATCACCTAAAATGAGTAAGAAATTTATATCTTCGGGTGCCTCTATGTCTGCTTCTGCCTCCCCACCATCTGGACAGCGCTCAATTCAGACATTGTTAAAGCAAGATAAAGAAAAAGAACAAGAAAGAGTATCCTTTCAGATGATTATGCAAGGAATTCAAGATCTTAAGGTAAAAATAGATACTATTGAACAAAGAACAGGTAGGACGGAGGAAAAAGTGGAAAGTATTCAACAGATGATGGGAAAATATGAGGAGAGACTTCAAAAAGTTGAAGAGGGGGGCAAACGAAGAGAGGAGAAGATTGGAAATATTGATAATAGATTAACAGTGATTGAACAAGAAAAAAGTGAGATGTTGAAGTGGGAGTTGGATAGATCAGAATTTTATCTTAGATTTCAAAATATAGAAGAAGAAAAAGCACAAGATCTGGCTGCGATAATGGTAGGAATCTTGGCGGATGCGCTGGAGATAACAGAAGAGAAGATGATGGATGGAATAGATGAGATATATCGAGTTTTTACAAGATATGCGATGAGAAATAACCTACCCAGAGAAGTTCATATTAGATTTATTAAAAAATCTATGAAGACACAAGTATTACAAGTGGCAAGAGAGAAGACATTGAAATACAAAGGTAAAGAAATTTTGGTTTTAAAACAAATACCTAGAAGAGTGAGAGAGATGAGAAGAGAATATCGATTCCTGACCAAAAGGTTATTGGAAAAAGAGGTGTCTTACAGATGGTTGATCCCAGAAGGATTGATGTTTACGTGGCAGGAACAGAGACATAGAATTGATTCAATTGAGAAAGCAGAACTGTTTTATGCAGAAGTTTTTGGAGGGAGAGAAGGAGGGGCAGGAAAGGAGGTTCCACCAATTGAATCCCAAGAGGAACAAATGGAGATTGGAAAAGAAGAAGGTGCAGTAGGTGGACAAGTGGATATTAAAGATCAACGTGAAGCAAGACCCACGAGTGTGGTTAAATCTGTGGTGGTCTGACATTTGAAATGAGACGCAGGGAAAACGTCTGAGCAAATGCCAGCCCCGAGTAAACCCAGGTACCAGCTTTTATTGAGAACAAAATGCATATACAGAAAACAAGTGACCTCAACAGGATGTTATTTCCACAGGATATATAGGATGAGAATAAACAGGATGAGAATATACATCTGCGGAAATTCCCATGGGAATGGCTCAGCTATGTACTATGACCTTTCACCGATTTATCTGGTCCCCTAAGCTTTGCAGGTCATAACAGGACAAAAACACCCATAGCAGGCGGAAATGCCCCCACCAGGGGCATTTTTTAGTCCCTAGATCTATGCAAAGCTATACAAGGACCCACAGAATAAAATATATTACCACATTCCTCCTTTTTTATTTATTCAAAGATAGGGGTGTTTTAGTGGCATAATACACAGTTCCTCGCGACTTTGTCTCGTACGCTGAAAAACGGAGGTACATATTTGAAATAGATTAGGAATACATTGAATACAGCAACATAACATAATAAGTATAATAACAATTGTCACAACTAATTGAAGCAATGAACGTAACCATGAGCTGTCAGGAAGCCAATCCCATAGCAAAGCCCAAGGTGACTTATCAAAGCCATCTTTTCCTGCTTCGTGTTCAGCTATGCGGTCTTCCATATCATGAACAGTTCTTGTAATGTTAGGCTCATAATTATGTATAAAAATACAACAATGTGAATGAATTAAAGCACAAACTCCTCCTTTAGCAGCTAACATTATGTCTAAAGCATAACGATTTTGTAAAGTAACTTGGCGAATTTCAGACACTTCTTCATTTAACATCTTAATGCTCTTAACAGTATTATTAAACATAGCAACGGTGAAATTATTTAAAATATGCAGATCCCGATAATTCATAGCCACCCCCAAAGGTGGTAATGCCGCCTGGAAAGTTGAGTTAACCACCACCCTCCCGTGGTGAGACCCGAATCCACCTCCCTCCTGTTACGAATCCGGGCCTTGGGCAGTTGGTCTAACTTATATATTACTGGGATGACATGCCCAATCGTACACACCCAGACCAATCCTTTGGCCATTGTTGATAGGCAGTATCCCCACATAGCAACCATAACCCATCCGGAAGAGGAAAGTATTTTAAATGCTTATGATAGATATTATTGGAGGCTTGACTTTCCCAACTCCACATTAACCACATCCAAGTACAAAGAACATATGCCCCATGTTGAATATCAGGCCTCTTAGTAACTGTTTGATTTATACAACAATCATAGGGACCTTTCAAAGTCCGGGATGACGTAGAAGATATCCGATTTATGCAGTTGTTCTTACTAGTAATGCTTTTTACACATCTCATGCATCCTCCTTCCAAAGGAATCACCTTCTTACAGAGTGTAGTATTTCCCAGCAAAATAGATTGAGTCCCTACAGGGGGGCGGTAATAACAAACCGATGCTTTGGTAGTGAAAGTTACCTTTGTTGTGAACAATGTTTGATTCCACTTTTCGGGTCTGGACCCCAGTAAAGCCAATGTTTAAAATCATTATAATCAAAATTAGCACTGGTTCGCTCATTCAAAGGAACACCATGTAACAAAACTCCACCTTTCCCAGACCCAGGCACATGCATACAAAGCCAACAATTAGTTACATTTAAACCCTTAGCTGCCATCCGAATGTCCTTGATGTAGGAATTTTCTTTCCATAAATTATCACCAAGGTCTCTAGTTTTTGAGATAATAGCAGTTCTCCGCCTCCGTATTAGAGTCCGTGGAGGCATAAGACGAATGGAAAGAGAGTCTGTGTAAGGAAACTTAGGTAACTCCAATTGACATCTATATTGTCCATAGTCTGAAACAGAAACATTAAACAGGATCAGAGTTGTAGCACAGGCTGAAGATATAATATCCTTATCAGGTCCCGAATAAAGAATGTCTTGACCCTTATGCCAGGACCAATATGCTGGAAAAATCAAAGGATGCCGCTGTTTGCAGATCAATTTAATCCGATTCCCAAAGGAACCTGCTGCATACAATTTGATAACCTCAGATAAGCAGTCATCTTTTCCCAGCCTTCACAGCGCCGCGCCTGGATTGCCGGCATCAAGAGAATCAGGAACCACGGAAACGCCATCCTGAGAATCAGGAACCTCCTTCACTGGCACCTGCGAAGGCGCCTGAGAATGATCAGGCCGAACACACCGACCAGGAACCCAACGAATTTGACCAAGATGTTCTACTGCTGTATAACCACGTCCCCACGTAATCAGTTCAGCGGGAACCCATGCCGGATCCGGAAGGAATCGCACCAACACTCTAGGCCTCACTGCATCTGTAGAAGGAGAAGAAAAATGCCTGCTGGCCGCACTCGCAGGGGGGTTACCAGACAAATTTAAAAAATTTAAAGTATACAAGGCTAGATTTAATTGATCTTGAATTGCCGGAAGCCCCAGGAGCTTCCCTCCTTTTTTATTTAGTTTAGCTAACATGTTCTTGAGCGTGCCATTATAACGCTCTACAATAGCCTGTCCTGTGGAATTGTATGGAATCCCAAATTTATGTTCCACGGACCACTGTTTGCAAAACTGATCAAAGACTGTGCTCCGATAAGCCGCACCATTGTCTGTTTTTAAAGTTTGAGGCATACCAGCGACTGAAAATGTCTTAATGCAATGATTGATGACATGTTTAACCGCTTCACCTCTTTGAGGAGTAGCCATTAGGAATCCTGAGTAAGTATCCACAGTCACATGTATATACTTCCAAGGTGCAAATGATGGATACTGAGTAACATCCATTTGCCAAATCATTGAAGGTTTCAACCCCCAGTTGACTCCCATAGGAATAGCTGTGTCCTGTTTTGAACAAGTTGGACATTGTTGAATTATGGCAGCAGCTTCTGCAGCAGTAAGCTTAAATTGATGTGCCAACGCTTTAGCATTTTGATGAAAATAACTATGGCTGTCCCATGGCTGGACAGTGAGAACTGAAGTTACAGCACTGTCAGCTTTGGCATTGCCTTGTGATAAAATTCCAGGTAAATTACTATGGCTACGGATATGGGCAACAAAACACACATTCACACGCTGCTCCAAACATCCTTGCAACAACAAAAGCAAACGTAGAATATTAGGTGATATTCCAGGAGACAAATAAGAACCTGCTACAAAGGGTAACAAATTATATACATACAAAGAATCCACTATTAGATTAAAATCCTGATTTTGAAAATTTTGAAAAGCCAAAACTACAGCAGCAAGTTCTGCCTGCTGGGCAGACTTCTGCTCTGATGTCACTTTTGTATGCCAAATTCCAGATTTATCTTTCCAAACACAAGCACAAAAACTTTCCCTCCATCAGTAAAGACTGTAGGAGCATCTGATATAGGCTGAGACACAAAAAGATTTGCTAAATTAATTCTAACTGATTTATACAAAGATAACCTAGGATCGGCTGGAGGATGACAAGAAAACTTCCTGGCCAAGAATCTACCAAAACTTGCAAAACTCACTATTGCAAATCATTTTGTTCCCAGGTGGCTAAAGCAAAAGGAACATAACATGTTATTGGTTCCATACCAGCAATAGCCTTGCAGCGCTGACGAGCACGATTAAAAATATCAGCGAGCTGTTCTGTGATACAATTTATGGATTTCGATGGTGTATGAGACAAATGAATCCATTCCAGAATTCTTAAAGCTGTTTTTTCTTTTACCTGAACTATCAATGCAGTAGCCCTTCGTTCTGAGATTAAAATCACTGATAATGGACAATCTGGCAAACATCTATCTGTCCACCTACGACTCAAAGCTTGCTCAATCAATGACAAAATCCCCTTTTGTTCTTTATTCAGGGTTATTATGTCAGATGCTTGCTTAGCACTAGCCAAAGCTCGAAACAAAGGACTTAATTGAAGAGTAGTTAAACCCAAATATGGTCTGATCCAATTTATATGACCCAAAAATTGTTGTAAACCTACCAAAGTTAAAGGATCAGGAAGAACAAATTCCAACTTCAGAGGTGTAATGTGACTCAAGAATAATTTATGACCTAGATAGGCAAAAGGGTATTCCTTTTGCAATTTCTCAGGGCTGACTATCAACCCTTTCTCCTTCAGTATAGCAGTTAAAAGAATGACAGCAGAATCCATTGCAGCATCAGAAATATTTGCAGCTATCAAAATATCATCCATGTAATGATAAACCTTCCAATCCGCCGAATTTACTCCGGAAAGGTTGCAAAGCCCAATCTACAAACATTTGACACATGGTAGGACTATTTAACATTCCCTGTGGAAGGACAGTCCATGCATATCGCTTAGCGGGCTGCCCCTGATTTATACTCAAAATAGTAAAAGCAAACAAATCTACATCTTCAGGGTGCAGAGGAATGGAGAAGAAAGCATCTTGCAAATCTAACACTCTTATGTTCCATCCATCAGGTATTAAATTAGGATTAGGCGTCCCACACTGTAGTGGGCCCATTGGCTTTAAGATTGAATTTATCCCACTCAGATCATGAAGAAATCTCAATTTTCCAGATTTCTTCTTGATAACAAAGACTGGAGAATTATAAGGACTAGTGGTAGGCACTATGTGTCCCTTTTCCAATTGTTGTTGAACCAATTCATGTAAATGAACTAATTTCTCACTAGTCAAAGGCCATTGATCTATCCACACTGGCTCCTGCTGGAGTAACTGTAATTTCAATAACTCCACAGGTGGGTGTTCAGTCATCATGAATGACAACTGTTGTATCAAACTGTTGCATCAAATCTCTGCCCCACAAGTTAACGTGAAGGCGCAAAACAATCGGTTGGAAATGTGCAATAGCACTTCCCTGCTTTGTTTTTGCAGAAAGAATCCTCCTACTAACCCGTATGCCTTGAAGTCCTCCGACTCCTCAACAGACGGTGTAGGATCCGCTCGGCCACCCCTAGGCCATTCACTCTCACTAATCACCGAGACATCTGCTCCAGTGTCCAGCAATCCAATAAACTGTCTGCCTTCAACCAAAAGAGTTAATTTTGGTTTCTGATCAGCCTTGACATTTTGCATGATGGAAAACACACTAGACTCACTAAACATATCTGTAGATCCAAATCCACCCTGGCGAATTCTATCTGATTCCCCCAAAGACAGATATGGCAAAACTAAAAGCTGTGCAAAACAACTTTTTTTCAAAGATTGAGGAACAGGTGAATGAACTTGAATTCTTGATCTGACCCTCATCAATCCGAATCAATAACCCCAGGAACCACAAACAATTTACGCTTATGAGCCGATGATCTAGGAAGAAGAAGACCCACAGAAGCCGGAGGCAACGGTCCATAGAAATCCGTTGGCCCTAAACAAACTACATGTGGATATCCTAATTCCAAATCCTCAGCTAATGAAAGATCAATTCCTGCTGAACCTTTTGTAGCTGGTGACCATATTTGATCCCTACCTCTCTCTGGTGGCTCCAACCCTTTGGACATTACTTCACTCTTTAGAGTAGGGAGAATGCCCTGATCCCTGCTTCCTAGTTTTTTCCTTCAGAATGAAGTCTGCACTGATTTGCCCAATGGTATCC
>NW_028262865.1:1235896-1293713 GCF_049901715.1 Pseudonaja textilis | reverse complement strand
GCACCACACCAGGTGCTCGTCTGGGATGAAGGCCCTGCCGACGGGAGAGGAAGCGTCACACACACATACGACATCGCTCCGTCCTGTCACGCACCCAACAAAGGACTGAGTAAAAATGTCAGACCTCAACAAAGGCCTGAGCAAAAAGTCAGAGCTCAATGAAGGACAGAGTAAAAAGTCAGACCTCAACTGAGGACTGAGTAAAAAGTCGGACCTCAACAAAGGACTGAGTAAAAAGGTCAGACCTCAACAAAACACTGAGTAAAAAGTCAGAGCTCAACAAAGGACTGAGGAAAAAGTCAGACCTCCACTAAGGACTGAGGAAAAAAAATCAGACCTCCACTAAGGACTGAGTAAAAAGGTCAGACCTCAACGAAGGACTGAGGAAAAGTCAGAGCTCAACAAAGGACGGAGTAAAAAGTCAGAGCTCAACAAAGGACTGAGTAAAAAGGTCAGACCTCAACTGAGGGTCGAGGGGCTTCCTATCACCCGTAGTCGAACGGTCTGGTAGAGCGAACAAACGAAGGAGCTGGAGAAGGAGGGAAAGAGGGAGGGAGGGAGGAAGAGAAGGAGGGATGGGAGGAAGGAAGGAAGGAGATAGGGAGGGTAGGAAGGAGAGAAAGGGAGAGAAGGAAAGAACGACGGGAGGAAGAGAGGGAGGGAGGAAGGAAAAAAAGGAAGGAAAGAAAGGAACGAGAGGGAGGGAGGAAGGAGAAGGGAGGAGAGGGAGGGAGAAAGGGAAAAAAGAAGGAAGGAAAGAGAGGAGAGAGGGAGGGAAGGAGAAAGGAAGAAAGGGCGGGAGGAAGGAAAAAAAGAAGGATAGAAAGGAACAAGAGGAAGGAGAGAAGAAGGAAAGGAGGGAGGGAGAAGTGAAGGAATTGGAGGAAGGAGATGGGAAAGAAGGAAGGAAGGAGGGAAGAAGAGGGAGGAAGGAAGGAAGGAGGAAGGACGAGAGGGGGAGGAGGAAGGAGAGAGAGAAAGGAACGAGAGGACGGAGAAGGAGGGAAGGAGGGAGGATGGGGAGGGATGGGAGGAAGGGAGGAAGGAAGGAACGACGGGAAGGATGGAAAGACAGGAAGGAAAGAGATCGGGAGGGAAAGCAATACGAAAGGAAGGAAGGAAGGAGAGAGGAAGGACGAGAGGGACGGAGGAAGGAAAAAAGAAGGAAGGAAGGAGAGAAAGGAACGAGAGAATGGACGAGAGGGAGGGAGAAGGAATTGGAGGAACAGACAGGAAAGAAGGAAGGAAGGAGGGAGGGAAGGAGAGGGAGGAAGGAAGGGAGGAGAGAGGGAGGGAAGGAGAAAGGAAGAGAGTGAGGGAGGGAAAAAGAAGGATAGTAAGGAACGAGAAGAAGGACGAGAGGGAGGTAGGAAGGAGAGGAAGGAAGGAGGGAGGGAGAAGAAGAGGTGGAAGGAGATAGTAAGGAAGGAAGGAAGGAAAGAAGGTAGAAAGGAGGGAGGGAGGGAAAGAAAGAACGACGGGAAGGACGGGAAGATAGGAAGGAAAGAGATTGGAGGGAAAAGCGATACGAAGGGAAGGAAGGGAGGAGAGAGGAAGGACGAGAAAAAGAGAGAAAGGAAAAAGAAGGAAGGAAAGACAGAAAGGAACGAGAGGAAGGACGAGAGGGAGGGAGAAGAGAAGGTGGAAGGAGATAGGAAAGAAGGAAGGATGGAAGGAAGGAAGGAAGGAAGGAAGAAAGGAAGAAAAGGAAGGAAGGAAGGAAGGAAGGAAGAAATAAAGGAAGGAAGGAGGGCCCTGACCTACAAACCAGCCTTTCTACAAAGAGCCCCTACTACAAAGAGCCCCCTTACTCCGCGAGCTTTTCCGCCCTCCCGGAAAGCTTCACCCCCTTCCTCCAACCGGCCCAGGCTGACAGGCAGCCCCCTGCTTTGGCAGTTCCCGTCCTCTTCCCCCCCGCTCCCTCCCTCCTCCTCACCTGGCCAGCGTGACTACTAGCCCTAGTAACGTGATGGCGGTCAGGATGTGCTGGACGGTGAGGACGCCCTCGCCGTAAACCGTCAGGGCGATGAGGACGGCCAGGACGGAGCCGGCGAAGAAGCCGACGTGACGGGCTACTACGGCGAGCAGCGGGTTGGCGAAGGAGTTGGTGTACTTCGCGGCCGGTTTGTAACCCCGGCTCAGCCGGGTTTGCAACTCGTGGTCCAACTCGTTGAAGTGCCGGAGGTAGAGGCGGCCGTAGAGCGACCAACGCCGGGCGCCGAGGCTGCCGGGCTCCCGCTTGAGCGCCTCGGTGTAGCTAAAGAAGGCGTAGAGGCCCTGCCAGACGAGGATGAAGG
Organism: Pseudonaja textilis; assembly: GCF_049901715.1. Classification (NCBI taxonomy): domain Eukaryota; kingdom Metazoa; phylum Chordata; class Lepidosauria; order Squamata; family Elapidae; genus Pseudonaja; species Pseudonaja textilis. Next base: position 1,291,416 of record NW_028262865.1, on the reverse strand, counting down.
GACACAGCAACAAATTGGCTACTCCTAGGAGGAGCAAACTACGTTCCAGACGGCGCGCGAGTTCCAACCGGGCGCCGGCGCGCTTGTATTGCGGCTGGAGGTTCCACTTGCCCTGGAAGAACGAGCCAGGTCCCCAGAAGAGGAGCAACTCCAGGTTGTACTTGAGGCCCTGGGTGAGGAAGACTCCGCGGCCGAGTAGGGGCAGCCGGAAACGGACGGGGAGTAGGGACTTGTTGACTAGGGCCACCAGGTAGTTCTTGAAGCGGAGGATGCGGTGGTGGATGTCCAGCTCGGTCAGCTCCCGGCGGTGGACGCAGAGTTGCTGCTCCCGGTGGAGGGAGATCAGGCGGGCCTGCACCTCCTGCCAGCTGCAGTTGCACAGCTGCGCCTGCGAGGAGGAAAGGAGGGGTAGCTACTCGCTCGAGGGCCCGTGGGGGATTCGCTATCAAGACAGTTCAGTTTCCGCGGAGGAAAATAAGGGAGGGAGAAAAATAAAAGAAATCTGCTTCCGCCCACCAGCAACTCATCCCAGTTGCAGTTGCACAGAGGAGTGAAGGAGGCGTAGCTACTCGCTCGAGGCCCGTGGGGGATTCGCTAGGAAAACTTTTTAAAATTTCTGCAGAGGAGAATAAAGGGAAGGAGAAAAATAAATCAATCCTGCCTCTGCCGACCAGCAACTCCTCCCAGTTGCAGTTGCACAGAGGAGCAAAGGAGGTGTAACTACTTGCTCGAGGGCCCATGGGGGATTCGCTATCTAAACGGTTCAGTTTCCGCGGAGGAAAATAAGGGAGGGAGAAAAATAAAAGAAATCTGCTTCCGCCCGTCATCAAGTCCTCCCAGTTGCAGCTGCACAGAGGAGTAAAGGAGGTGTAACTACTCGCTCGAGGCCCGTGGGGGATTCACTAGGAAAACTTTCCGTGGAGGAAAATAAGGGAGAAAATAAATCAATCCTGCCTCTGCCTACCAGCACCTTCTCCTTTACTACACAGAGGAGTAAAGGAGGTGTAACTACTCGCTCGAGGCCCGTGGGTGTCGCTAGGAAAACTTTTCAGTTGCTAAGGAGGAAAATAAGGGAGAGGAAAAAAATAAATCCGGCCTCCACCTTCCAGCGTCCATCAGAAACCCCTCCACCCCCGCCCCCCAGCAAGCGTCCTTGTCCGGGCGCGAGAGAGCGGAGGGCTGTTTGGGAACCAAAACTGTTTTGCTGGGGGGGGGGAGCAAGGAGGAGACAGCAAGGAGCCTGGGCGGGGCTTAGCTCAAGCCGCTTGCTCCTCTGCTCAGGTTTGGCCTTTCAAGGTTTGGCAGCGGGACAGTTTGAGCGTGTCCATCGCCGTGTAAGATCTACTACTGAGATACTAGTGATCCCGAGGGGTCCTTGGGCCAAATCCTTTGTTAGGGAGCCCCTCCGAGCCAAAGAGGAGCCTTGTGGGCCAATTTCAAGGGGAGTGGGATTTGGCTTTGATACAGGTACCTGGAGGTCATTTAGCCCAACCCCCTTTCAAGCAGGAGACAGTCACACAATCACAGAGTTGGAAGAGAACTTGGAGGTCATCTAGCCCAACCCCCTTCCAAGCAGGAGACAGTCACACAATCACAAAGTTGGAAGGAACCTCGGAGGTCATCTAGTCCAACCCCTTTCAAGCAGGAGAGTTATACAATCATACAGTTGGAAGGGAACCTAGAGGTCATCTAGCCCAACCCCTTTCAAGCAGGAGACAGTTACACAATCACAGAGTTGGAAGGAACCTCGGAGGTCATCTAGTCCAACCCCTTTCAAGCAGGAGACAGTTATACAATCACAGAGTTGGAAGGGACTTTGGAGGTCATCTATCCCAACCCCTTCCAAGCAAGAGGAGAGTTACATAATCCCACAATCACAGAGTTGGAAGGGACCTTGGAGGTCATCTAGTCTAATCCCCTTCCAAGCAGGAGACAGTTACACAATCGCAGAGTTGGAAGGGACCTTGGAGGCCATCTAGTCCAACCCCCTTTTCAAGCACTGGACAATTACACAATCAGAGTTGGAAGGGACCTCGGAGGTCATCTAGTCCAACCCCACCCTGCTCAAAACCAGGAATCCCAGCGTTGGGAAGGCACCTCGGAGGCCATCCAGTCCAACCCCTTGGCCCGAGCAGGAGAAATACCCCCCCTCTCCCCGTTACCCCAAACGAGGGGAAATCCCAAGAACTTCGGACTCGTCTCCGTTTCCCCTAAAGGATATCCATCTTGGCTCGGTGTGGAACGAGCCCCCCTCACCTCCCTCCTGCCCTGTATAGCGACGAGAGGACACAACTCACCGAGGGGATCTTGAGGGCCTTGGTGTAAAACGAGCGGATCTCCCAGTAGCCCAACAGGCTGTAAAAGACCTTCACCAAACGGTAGAGCCAGAAAATGGCCGCCATGATGAGTAGGAAAATGATACCGCTGTTGGCCTGGATGCTGAGGAGGGAAAAGAGGGAGGGGGAGATAAGGAGGGGAGGGGAGGAACAAAGCCAGAGGATGATTTGTCGCTTGCGCAATGCCTGTACGGTTGCCCGTAAACTACCACGCAACTGACGTCTTCTCGGTCGAGCTCCCGATACGGGAAAACGGACGAGAAATCGCCGAGAACGTCCGAGACAAATTCAGGGAGAGTCGCACCCTCCGCCAGTCTAGCCAGTCCAGTGAACATTTTGTACAGGAGAACGTCGGGAGAAGGAGGCTCGTTCGGGGACAAGAAATCAACGAGAACGGTCCGAGACAAATTCAGGGAGTATCGCGACCTACACGGACGAGAAATCATCGAGAATGGTCCGAGACAAATTCAGGGACCATCGCGCCCTAAACGGATGAGAAATCGACAAGAACGGTCCAAGACAAACGGACGAGAAATCGACGAGAACGTCCGAGACAAATTCAGGGAGCGTCGCGCCCTAAACGCGTCAAGAAATCGTCAAGAACGTCCGAGACAAATTCAGGGAGCGTCGCGCCCTAAACGGACGAGAAATTGACGAGAACGGTCCGAAAACAAATTCAGGGAATGTGGTTCCCTAAAGGACGAGAAATCGTCAAGAACGGTCCGAGACAAATTCAGGGAGCGTCGTGCCCTAAACGGACGAGAAATTGTCGAGAACGGTCCGAGACAAATTCAGGGAGCGTCGCACCATAAACGGGCGAGAAATCCAACGGGTTTCGATTTCTCATTGTCCAACGGACTTCGCCGTCCGGAAGCCCGGGAAATTCAGCGGGAGGTTGGGCGAAGTGGCGGCCTTCCTACGTCTCTGCGGAAAATCCCCGCCGTTCTTCAATTAAGCGGATCGAGGGTTTTTTCCTCCAAATCTCCCTAGGCCCTCCAAGGGCTCACACTTACGACCACGTGAAATACATCCAAACATAAATCAGAGGACCTGCGGAGGTTGTTATGCATGAAACGGGGTGTCTGTGTTTGTCGTAAGTCCCCCTTTTCCCGTCTGTTTGTCACGGGAAGGAACCGTCGCTTCCACCGAGGAATGTTTCTAAAGTGAGCCCAGGTCAGGTCCCGTCCCGAAACAAAATGGCTGCCCTACCCAGCCTCAACCCTTCTCCCCAGGTCATTTTCGGCACCGCTACTTCTACGACCACCATTCAGCCTCACGTTCCCGCCGTAGAGTGAGACGTTTCCTTTCGAGCGACTCGCGTTCCCTTTCTCCTTCCTTGCACCCGTCGCAGAGGGACTTCCCTCCGGACGTTAAACGAGCTGCCCGAATCCGGTTTCCTCGTCACAAAGGGAGGTCCACCACGATTCTAAGGGTGTACCGCCACCAAGAGTTGGACGTTCAACTCGCCGGCGGCCATTTTATGAGCGAACAACGGTCCGAAGTCTCTCTCTTTTTTTTTTATCGGGGCCGTTACAACTTCGGACGGTCACTAATGAAACCTAGGGGGGCGGGCTCCAAAGGAGAGACTCCACATCCCGAGGCGGTTTACCTGGACCTATTAAGCCAGGTGGGCTCTACGCCTGGCCAATAAGCGGGACTCTTCGTTAATCGGTCCCGTGGCAGTCCGTCGTTACCGTGAAGCTGGAGTCGACGAAATTCGTGCTGACTGGCTACGGGTTGCAAACCGCGGGAGACAGGGGGCGCCAGAGAGGTCAAAATCGACCCCTTCCGCTCAACGGAAGACCAATCTTCATCTCCCCCCGCCGTCCTGGAGATACGACGGATGCCCGGCTCAAGTTTCCCCTCCCACCGTGACGCTCGTTTTTCCCGCTCCGTGAATCGTTGGCCCAAACTCATCCCCCTTCCAGAGTCTGACTCGGTCAGCGTCCGCGACTCACCTTTCGGCGCACTCTCCCGCCGGCAAGATGGCGTCCGGCAGAGTCACCTTGGTCCGCTCCGGGGCGAACGGCCTTCCTCCTCCTCCTCTTCCTCCTCCGGGATGGGTGTGATTGACAGGCTGGTTGGCGAAGAGGATGTCGTATTCCACGCAGCAGAGCAGGAAAGTGGAGAAAGTAGCCACAAACAGGAACTGCCTGGGGACAGGGGGGGGAGGAGCTGTTGGGGCAGGCCAGTCGTGACCGGTGAAGTGGGGACGAGAGGGAACCACCCCCCACCCAACCCCACACCCCGAGGTTGTTCGTCCGAAGTGGCGGATATATTCCATCAGTGACGGTTTTCAAGAAAAGACAGTGGACGTCCATTTGAAATGGTGATAGTTTCTCGTTTGCACACGGGGTTGGACTGGATGACCTCTAAGGTCCCTTCCAAGCCTACTGCGCTCTAGTCTGAATGCTCGTCTACTCAACTCAACTCTTTCTGAATTCTATTTTCTTCTAAATTCTCTCCCGTATTCTATATTCTATTCTAAGTTGTCCTTTTGAATTATCCCGAATTCTCGTCCTTTCCCTTCTCGTTTCTCGATTCTCAATTCTCGTTTCTCAATTCTCATTTCTCGCTTCTCATTTCTCTCTTCTTCTCCATTCTTTCCTCGTCTACTTTACTCAGAGTCCCCCCTGCCCCACCCGATTCCTCCTCCGGTCTGATTCTACTCCAAATACTCCCCTACTCAACTCAACTCTTTCTGAATTCTATTTACTTCTAAATTCTCTCCTGTATTCTATATTCTATTCTAAATTGTCCTTTTGAATTATCCCGCATTCTCGTCCTTTCACTTCTCGTTTCTCAATTCTTGTTTCTCAATTCTCGTTTCTCATTTCTCCCTTCTCCATTCTTTCCTCGTCTACTTTACTCAGAGTCCCCCCTGCCCCTCGCAATTCCTCCTCCGGTCTGATTCTACTCCAAATACTCTCCTACTCAACTCAACTCTTTCTGAATTCTATTTTCTTCTAAATTCTCTCCCATATTCTATATTCTATTCTATATTGTCTTTGGAATTATCCCAAATTCTCGTCCTTTCAGTTCTCATTTCTCATTTCACGCTTCTTGCTTCTCGTTTCTCAATTCTCGTTTCTTGATTCTCAATTCTCGTTTTCGATTCTCATTTCTCAATTCTCGTTTCTCCCTTCTTCTCCATTCTTTCCTCATCTACTTTACTCAGAGTCCCCCCTGCCCCTCCCGATTCCTCCTCCGGTCCGATTCTACTCCGAATACTCTCCTACTCAACTCAACTCTTTCTGAATTCTATTTACTTCTAAATTCTCGCATCTATTCTATATTCTATTCTAAATTGTCCTTTTGAATTATCCCAAATTCTTGTCCTTTCACTTCTCGTTTCTCGTTTCTCAATTCTCGTTTCTCCCTTTTTCTCCCTTCTTTCCTCGTCTACTTTACTCAGAGTCCCCCTGCCCCTCCTGATCCCTCCTCCGGTCCGATTCTACTCTGAATTCTCTCGTACCCCGTGTTCCCCCCCCGAAAATAAATTCCGCAGCAGAGTTTCTCCCTTCTTCTCCCTTCTTTCCTCGTCTACTTTACTCAGAGTCGCCCTGCCCTCCCAATTCCTCCTCCGGTCCCATTCTACTCCGAATTCTCTCATACCCCTGTGTTCCCCGCTCCCCCGATTAACCAAGCTCCGGATTCGATTTATCAACTCCGGAAAGCAGAACCAAACAGACCGGCAAGGCAGGCATCTCGGGGTGGGGTTGTGAGGACTGGCTACAACTGTCCAAAGGGAAGTAGTAGGGCAGCTCCACCCCCCTTTCCCCATCCGTAGTAAGGCAGCTCTACCACCCCCTCCCCATCCGTACTCTCGTTTAATTTTCTTACCCATCCACAGTCCAAGGAGCGGGATCATAACATGGTTTATTTTTGTGGGAGGTAGGACTTATAGTAAGCGGACGAGTAAAAAAAAGATCAAGGTAGGAATTTCGGAGTAAGTCGTATTTATCGGCTACTCCGGATTCTACATCCTATCCTGTGAGGAAGGGAGTCCCGGCTTTCGGCAAGATGTCTCCTCCCCGCCACCCTCCCGCGAAAAAAGGCCAGTCCGCTTTCCGACGGACCCCTTGACCCCACGGAGAAGGAATGGGGGAGTGGGGGGATCCTCGCTGGAGTACTTACACCAACTCGAAGACGCTGGAGAGCATCATGCAGCCGAAACCGTTCCTCTGGTGGAAGTGATAGATGTGGAGAACGCCGTCAAGGAAAAAACTCGTCGGATGTTGGGACGTGTCACAGCGTACAACCTAAACCGTATGACCACTAGCGGACCAAGCCTTACAGCGGTGACGGACACCTCGGGGAAACTTACGACCGATTCCATGCGGGTGTGTGTCTGTGTGTGTGTGTGTGTTTTCACCCAGCCTCCTTGGATGGGAGGTCCTCCGTTTACGACGCTAAGTGAATTTGGTGTCTTTTTGCGACTTCGTTGGAGCGAGTTTGTTAAGTGAGAACTGCCTCCTTTAACGACCTTACTTGCTCCAGTTATTAAGTGAGGACTGCCTCCTTTAACGACCTTACTTGCTCCAGTTATTAAGTAAGGACTGCCTCCTTTAACGACCTTACTTGCTCCAGTTATTAAGTGAGAACTGCCTCCTTTAACGACCTTACTTGCTCCAATTATTAAGTGAGGACTGCCTCCTTTAACGACCTTACTTGCTCCAGTTATTAAGTGAGGACTGCCTCCTTTAACGACCTTACTTGCTCCAGTTATTAAGTGAGAACTGCCTCCTTTAACGACCTTACTTGTTCCAGTTATTAAGTGAGAACTGCCTCCTTTAACGACTTTACTTGCTCCAGTTATTAAGTGAGAACTGCCTCCTTTAATGAGGTTTCTTGACTTGGTCGTTAAGTGAGTTTGTTAAGCAAGTCATGTCCCCTTTTTACAATCTTGTTGCCCCTGTCGCTAAATGAGTTACACACCCTTTTCCATTCTTGCCATCTCCCTTAGGTTCTTAAGTTAGTGACACAGTCGTTAAGCAAAACTGGCTTCCTTAGTGATGGGGATCGGGTGATTTCTTGCAACACACTGTGACTGCCGTAACCATGAGTTGCTTGCCAAGGGTCTGAACTTTGACCCCATGACCCTTGGTGTGTCGTTTAGTAATCGCTCTACGTCGCGGATTTTAATCGTAGGCAGTCCTCGGCTTAACGACAGTTCGCTTAGCGACCGTTCTGAGTTCTAACGGGCCCCGGAACCATGGTCCGATGACCGTTTTTCAGCCTTACGACGGCCCCAGCCACCCCCCACCCCCGCCCTCGTCGATCCAAATCCATCTGTTTGTAGCAAGCGACTCATAACTAGGACGATGGTGTGGTGGGCGCATAAGATCCGCCCTTCGACGGTCCAGTCAAACAACTAAACTGGGAACGAACGACGGCCAGGGTTCACTTAACGGCGGAGGCAAGCCAAACGGGAGTCGAACTCACTTAAGAAACCTCCGAGATCATTAAGCGAGACGAAAGGTCCTTTCCCCCCCCGTGCTGTTTAATAATCGTCGTACGTTGCAGACGAATCGGAGGCAGTCCTTGACTTAACAGCCCACTTAGCGACCGTTCCGACTTCCAACGGCCCCTGAAACCACTGTTTTTCAGTCTTACGACTGGCCCAACCTAACCCACCCCCCTCCGCGATCCTAATCCATCCGTTTGCAGCAACCGACTCGTAACTAGGACGGCTCGCGCACTGGGCGCATACCACGTGCCTTCCGACGGTCGAGTCGAGCGACTCAACCGGCACCGAACGATGGCGGCAAACCAAACGAGGGCCTGCAAAGGCAAAAGCCAGACGGGAGCTGTCGTTAAGCGAGTCAGAGTTTTTTTTGAGGGGGGCAGAAACGAGGAAATTCTTGCCAAGGATATTTTGGTGAAGAAGTGATCCAGGTTCTTGACGTGGTGCCAGGAATCTGCCGGACACGGGGTGGGGAGGGAAGGAAAGAAAAATATCGGGGTTCAACGAGTCTCCCCCCGCACGGGACACCCACCCCCCGCTCCTCCCCATCCCCCAAAATCCGGGGTACCTTTCAGCCCTTCCGTCACATGGACGAGTAACTCTTCATCATCCTCCTCTTCGTAGGCTGACAAGGGATGGTATTCCCCCTCGTGCTCTCGTTGGTTCGTCATCGCGGAGACGACGAAGGACACACCGACGCAAATTCGCACAAACTCAGCCCCTCCCCTTGAAGGGCTCGTTGCAGGGGGGGGGAGGAGAGCACTTTGTCCTTCCACAGGCCCGGCCGTTCTGTAACAACGACAACAACAACACACACAAACAAAATTGGACAACGTTACAAAACGACATCACCGACCCTCAACACCAAAACGGCGATTCGACAAACCGGGAGTCCTCCTCGCCCCGAAAAGAGGATAAGGATACAAACACACACTATACCCATAAACGTAACAGTTCAAACATCCCCCAGCCAAGCCAGTTAGAACCAACAAGGTCGGACAAACTGGGAAAGAAAGCGGGAGGTCATCTAGCCCAACCCCCCCCGCCACACCAAAACGGCGATTTTACAAATGGGGAGTCCTCCTCGCCCCGAAAAGAGCGCAATGATACAAACACACACTACACCCATAAGCATAACAGTTCAAACGAGCCAAATGAGTTAGAAGGACAAAGTGGGAAAGGGAGCTGGGAGGTCACCTAGCACTACCCCCCTTAGAGAAGGCCAAGCAGAGTTGGAAGGGACCTAGGAGTTCATCCAGTACAACCCCTCGCAACACTAAAACAGCGATTCGACAAACTGGCAAACGGTTCAAACGTCCCCCAGCCAAACGAGTTAGAAGGACAAAGTGGGAAAGGGAGCTGGGAGGTCATCTAGCCCTACCCCCCTTAGAGAAGGCCAAGCAGAGTTGGAAGGGACCTAGGAGTTCATCCAGTACAACCCCTCGCAACACTAAAACGGCGATTCGACAAACCGGGAGTCCTCCTCGCCCCAAAAAGAGCGCAATGATACAAACACACACTACACCCATAAACATAACAGTTCAAACGTCCCCCAGCCAAGTGAGTTAAAACCAACAAGGACAAAGTGGGAAAGAGAGCTGGGAGGTCATCTAGTCCAACCCCCTTAGAGAAGCCCACAAGCAGAGTTGGAAGGGACTTTGGAGGTCATCTAGTCCAGCCCGCTGCTCCAAACGAAGAGTCGTACAGAAATAAAAGAACCTGGAAGGGAGCTCGGAGGTCAACGAGTCCAACCCCCACTTAGAGAAGATCACAAGCAACAGAGGTTGGAAGGGACCTTGGAGGTCATCCAGTCCAACCTCCCCCTGCTCCAAGCAGAAGACCCTGAAAGAATCGGGGAATGACAAAGAGTCAGAAGGGACCTCGGAGGTCATCTAGCCCAACCCCCCCGCTCAAGCAGGAGAACCTTACAAAAGAACCCACTTGGGAGGGGACCTCGGAGGTCATCTAGTCCAACCCCCCCTGCCTCAGCAGGACAACCTCACAGAATCGTAGAAATGAGGGACACCCGGGAGGTCATCTAGTCCAGTCCACTACTCCAGTTGAAGGACCCGTTACAGAGTCCAAGATCCAGAAGGAGGACCTCAGCGGTCATCTAGTCCAACCCCCACTCTGAAGCCTGGGGACCCTTACGAAATGACAGAATCCCAGGGCTGGAAAGGGGACCCGGGAGGTCATCCAGTTCAACCCTCTCCAAAGCAGGAGACGCTTGAGCGAAGGAAAGAATCCCACAGCTGGAAAGGGGACCCGGGAGGTCATCCAACCCAACCCCCCTCAAAAGTAGGAGACCCCCTTAGAGAGTCCCAGAGCTGGAAAGGGGGCCCGGGAAGTCATCTATTCCAACCCCCATCTCAAGCAGACCCCTTATAGAGTCCCACAGCTGGAAAGGGGAACCCGGGAGGTCATCCAGTCCAACCCCCATGTCAAGCACACCCCTTATAGAGTCCCAGAGCTGGAAAAGGGGATCCGGGAGGTGATCTAGTCCAACCCCCTCTCAAGCTGGGAGCCCCTTATAGAATCCCAGAGCAGGAAAGGGGACCCGAGAGGTCATCCAGTCCAACCCCCATCTCAAGCAGACCCCTTAGAGAATCCCAGAGGTGGAAAAGGGATCCAGGAGGTCATCTAGTCCAACCCACTCTCAAGCTGGGAGACCACTTATAGAATCCCAGAGCTGGAAAGGGACCTGGAAGATCATCTAGTCCAACCCCCGTCTTAAAAGCAGGAGATCCCTTATAAGAGTCCCAGAGCTGGAAAGGGGATGTGGGAGGTCATCCAGCCCAAACCCCCATCTCAAGCAGACCCCTTAGAGAGTTCCAGAGCTGGAAAAGGGGGACCCGGGAGGTCATCCAGCCCAAGCCCAAACCCCACCCTGCGAAGGAGACCCTAGATCCCCCTTCGGACTAGCCTCTCCAACCCCTCCCACTCCCAAATCCACCCCGCCTCCCCGTCAGCCCAAGGCAAGGACTCCAACCGCACCCCACCCGCACACCCGAGGCGTCGTAAGTCGGAGCCGCGGTCGTAAGTCGGAGCCGCGGTCGTAAGTCCGGAGCGGCGAAGGGAAACGCGCGCGGCCACCGCTCCCAGGGACGGCCGGGACGGCCCCGTCACCCCGTCCGAGGAGGCTCCGCGGGGATGGGGGTGGATATAGCGGTCGCTCACCGAGCCACGACGGGCCGCCTGAGTCACGCCGGGCCCCGGGACCCCGCGGCTGCCGAGGCCCCGCCTCCAAAAGGGAGAGGCCACGCCTCGCCCCACGAGTGCGCCTGCGCGGATCTTTTCCCACTTGGCTTCACTCCACCTTAGTGCGCCTGCGCGGCCGGGATTTCCGCCTCGGACTTCCTGCCTCGGGTTAGAGCGCTATTGCGTGGATCGTCGGGAGAGGGCCAGACGCGCATGACCAGAAGCCTCACTCTTCTTCGCCATCTTCCTCGCGCCTGCGCAATCGGAGAGCAGCTTGTTTTGCCTCGCCTTGAGTCTTACTGCGCCTGCGGAGGGTGGAGAGGCCTGGGACCAATCTCAACGGATTTTTCTTGTCGCGCCTGCGCAATAGGCTGGGCCGCGGGAGAGGAGGGGCGTGACCTCACCTCGTTTCCCCCTCTTCTTCCTCGCGCCTGCGCAGTCGGAGGCAGCGTGAACCGCGCCTCTTGTTTTGAGTCTTACTGCGCCTGCGGAGGGTGGAGAGGTCTGGGACCAACTTCAACGGTTTTCGCGCCTGCGCAATAGGCTGGGCCGCTGGAGAGGAGGAGGGGCGTGGCCTCCTCGTTTCCCCCTCCGGAGCCGGCGAGGTGGGCGGAGCCAAGCGCCTCCGCGCTCGGCGCCTGCGCGGTTTGTCCGTCTCTCCCGCGCGCCTCGGTCACCTTCCCCCACCTTTCCGCGCGGGCATTGTGGGTTAGCGGCGGTAGCGGCGACCGTTCGTTGAGGGCCGTTTGAACGGGAGCCAACTTTCGCTCCGCCGCAATGTTGCTGGCCCGGCTGGCTCTGCTGCGGCCGGGCCTTCCCGGGAGCCGCTGCTCCCTTTACTGCCCGAGACGGCTACCCCGGCCCGAGGCGGCCATGAAAGGCCCCGGCGGCGTTGCCAGGTAACCGCCACGGCTGGGAGGGAGGGAGGGAGAGGGCGGGAAAAGGAAGTTTCCGGCCGCTTCGCGGAGCCTTCTGGGAGTCGTAGTCCCCTCCCTTTGCTCCTCTCCTATTGGCCGAGGGAAAGAGCCGCTAAGAGCGAAAGTCCCTGTCCCTTTTCTTCGCTTGTCGGGTCGACGAGGCTGAGGCGCGGAGCGCGCATGCGCAGTGCCTTCTCCCCTTCAATGGGGGATCTTTTGGCCTCGCTCGATCATGGAGGGACTCCTCGAGGTCATCTAGTCCAGCCCCCTTCACAGAATCAGAGAATTGGGGCCCTTGAGGTCATCTAGTCCACCCCGCCCACAGAATTACAGAATTGGGGCCCTTGAGGTCATCTAGTCCACCCCACCTGCAGAATTACAGGAGAATTGGCGGGACCCACGAGGTCATCTAGTCCAGCCTCCAATCACAGAATCAGAGAATTAGAATTGAGTCCCTCGAGGTCATCTAGTCCAGCCCCCTCACAGAATCATAGAAAAATTGGGCCCTCGAGGTCATCCAGTCCAGCCCCCTTCACAGAATTAGAGACGAATTATTGGGGTCCTCGAGGTCATCTAGTCCATCCCCCGCATCACAGAATCAGAGGAGAAGAATTGGGGCCTTGAGGTCATTTAGTCCAGCCCCCAATCACAGATTCAGAGAAGACGAATTGGCCCCCTCGAGGTCATCTATTCCAGCCCCCTTCACAGAATCAGAGAAGAATTATTGGGGTCCTCGAGGTCATCTAGTCCAGCCCCCACATCACAGAATCAGAGGAGAAGAATTGGGGCCTTGAGGTCATTTAGCCCAGCCCCCAATCACAGATTCAGAGAAGACGAATTGGCCCCCTCGAGGTCATCTATTCCAGCCCCCTTCACAGAATCAGAGAAGAATTATTGGGGTCCTCGAGGTCATCTAGTCCACACATCCCCGCACCACAGAATCAGAGATGAGGAATTGGCGCCCATGAGGTCATCTAGTCCAGCCCCCCTCACAGAATCAGAATTGTGACCCTTGAGATCATCTAGTCCAGCCCCCCTCTCAGAATTAGAGAAGAATTGGGGCCCTCGAGGTCATCTAGTCCAGCCCCCTTCACAGAATTTGGGTCCTTGAGGTCATCTAGTCCAGCTACCCCCCCACCAACGTTCAACCGGGAGACTGTTACCGAACTGGAGAAGAAAAGATTTTGGAAGGGACCTCAGAGGTCATCTAATCCACCCTCCCTCAAGCAGCAGACCCTTCCAGAATCCCAGAATATCACAGGGATCTGGGAGGTCATCTAGTCCAACCCTCTTTCAAGGAGGATACAGTTACACAATCACTCAATCACAGAGTTGGAAGGGACCCTGGAGTTCATCTAGTCCGACCCCCAAACCTCCCCCCACCCTTATAGCCCCTCACAGAATGAGAGAACTGGAAGAATGGGAGGGGATCCTTGAGATCATCTAGTCCAACACCCCCCACCCCGTCGAACCAGCAGACCCTTTCCTTCCAGAATCCTCGAATCCAAAGAAGTTGGGAAAAGGGACCTCGGAGGTCATCTAGTCTGACTCTTCCCCGTCCCTACAGCCCCCCACAGAATGAAGAGCATAGGAATTGGAAGGGGACCTCAGAGGTCACTTAGTCTGACCCTCCCCCCTCTTACATCCCCTCACAGAACAAAGAGACTAGGAATCAGAAGGGGACCTCAGAAGTCATCTAGTCTGACCCTCCCCCTCTTACAGCCCCCCTCATAGAATTAAGAGAATAGGTATTGGAAGGGGACCTCAGAGCTCATCTAGTCCGACCCTCCCTTCTCTTACAGCCCCCTCATATTATTAAGAGAATAGGCATTGGAAGGGGACCTCAGAAGTCATCTAGTCCGACCCTCCCCCTCTTACAGCCCCCTCACAGAATTAAGAGAATAGGCATTGGAAGGGGACCTCAGAGGTCATTTAGTCCGACCCTTCCCCCTCTTATAGCCCCTTCCCTCACAGAATTAAGAGACTAGCAATTGGAAGGGGACCTCAGAGGTCATTTAGTCCGACCCTCCCCTCTTATAGCCCCCTCCCTCACAGAATTAAGAGACTAGGCATTGGAAGGGGACCTCAGAGGTCATTTAGTCCGACCCTCCCCCTCTTATAGCCCCCTCCCTCACAGAATTAAGAGACTAGGCATTGGAAGGGGACCTCGAGGAGGTCATCTAGTCCAGCTCCCCCCAGCCAAGCAGCAGCAGAACCTTTCCCAATCATAAGAGTGGGCTGGGGTCCTCCGAGGCCATTTATCCAGCCCCCTCTCCCCCCCATGGTCTTCTTCTCAAGCCCGCTTTTGAGACCAGCCAATCACGGTCCTCGTGGTGGTTTGACTGAACCTTCCCCTCCTGACGCCTCCCAGAGTCTTCAACGAGTGTCTCAAAAGCAGGGCTCGGCGGGGCGGCCGGGGTGGGACTAGATGACCACCTAGGCCCCTTTTCTCAAGTCTGGAATTCGAGAAGGGGGGTTGGACTAGATGACCACCCAGGTCCCTTTTCCCAAGTCTGGGATTCGAGAAGGGGGGTGGGACTAGATGACCACGTAGGCCCCTTTTCCCAAGTCTGGGATTCGAGAAGGGGGGTGGGACTAGATGACCTCCTGGATCCCTTCCCAACTTTGTGATTCTAAGGATTCCGGAAGGCCAGGAAACGGGGTTGGACTAGATGACCTCCCAGGCCCTCCCCCCTCTTTGCTACCAAATGAGAGAGAAAAGAAGGGAAGGAGTGGGAGGAAAGAAGGAAGAAAGGAAGGGAGGAAGGAGAGAAAAGAAGGGAGGGAGAAAGGAAGGAAGGAAGGAAGAAAAAGGGAGGGAGTGGGAGGAAGGAAGGGAAGGAAGGAAGGAGAGAAAGAAGGGAGGAAGGAAGGAAGGAAGGAAGGAGAGAAAGGGAGGGAGGGAGGAGGGAAGGAAGGAGAGAAAAGAGGGAGTGGGAGGAAAGAAGGAAGGAAGGGAGGGAGAAAAAGGGAGTGGGAAGAAGGAAGGAAAGAAGGAAGGAGAGAAAAGAAGAAAAAAAACCTGCAAGGAGGAAACTCTGGGTGACCTCGTCCTCCTCTTCCTTTTCTCCTTTCTCCTTCTTTTCTTCTTTCTCCTCTTCTTCCCGATCCTTCCAAGCACGGATGCGATTCCCTTGTCGGGTCCTGAAACGTCTTCCAGAAAACCACCCAGCTCAGGGAGCCCCAAGGATCCCACAGCCCGTCCCTCCTCCTCCTCCTCCTCCTCCTCCTCCTCCTCCTCCTCCTCCTCCTCCTTGCACTGATGACGTCCCTTAGTTGGGTCATGAAACGTTGGCAAGAAAACCAGAAAGCAGCCAAGACTTCCTCTTCCTCTTCTTTTTCCTTCTCCCCTTCCCCCTCCTCTTCCTCCTCTTCCTCTTCCACTCCCTCCTCTTCCTCTATCTTCTCGTCCTCCTCTTCCTCTTCCTCCTCTTCCTCTATCTTCTCGTCCTCCTCTTCCTCTTCCTCCTCTTCCTCTATCTCTTCCTCCTTTTCTCCTTTTCTCCTCCTCCTCTACTTCCTCCTCCTCTCCTTCCTCTTCCTCTTATTCTTCCTCCTCTTCTTCCTCTTCTTCTTCATCTTCTCCTTTTTTCCTCCTCCTCTTCCTCTTCTCCTTTTTTTCCTCCTCCTCTACTTCTTCCTCCTCTCCTTCCTCTTCCTCTTATTCTTCCTCTTCCTCTTCTCCTTCTTCCTCCTCCTCTTCTCCTTTTTCTCCTCCTCTTCCTCCTCCTCTTCTTCCTCTTCTCCTTTTTCTTCCTCTCCATCCTCCTCCTCTTCTTTTTCCTCCTCCTCCTCTTCTTCCTCTTCTTTCCTCCTCTCCATCCTCCTCCTCTCCTCTTCTCCTTTTTCCTCCTCCTCATCTTCTTCCTCCTCTTCCTCTTCTCCTTTTTCCTCCTCCGCATCTTCTTCCTCTTCTCCTTTTTCCTCCTCTCCATCCTCCTCTCCATCCTCCTCCTCCTCCTCATCTTCTTCTTCCTCCTCTTCGTCCTCTTCTCCTTTTTCCTCTTCTCCATCCTCCTCCTCCTCCTCTTCTCCCTTTTCCTCCTCCTCTTCTTCCTCCTCTTCTTCCTCTTCTCCTTTCTCCTCCTCCCCATCCTCCTCCTCCTCCTCTTCTCCCTTTTCCTCTTCCTCATCTTCTTCTTCCTCCTCTTCTTCCTCTTCTCCTTTTTCCTCCTCTCCATCCTCCTCCTCTTCCTCCTCTACTCCTCTAACCCAAAGGCCGCGAGCGAGTGAGCCAAACCTGTTTTTGGCGCCCGCTGATTGTCGGCGCCAGGGCTTCTTCGCCCGCACCGTCGTGTGTGACTCCTGGCCGAGTGGGTGGGGACGCCAAGACCAGGGGAGGGGAGGTTTGGGATGAGCCAGAAGTAGCGGGCGAGGCCTGCCTTTCGGACTCCGACTCCGGCCAATCTCGAGCGGCCAGCTTCCGTCGGAGCGGGACGCCGTTGAGCGAGGAAGAAACCTCCGGGAAGGGGCACCACCCGGCGGGGCAGAGCAGGGGGAGAGGTAGAACGAGGGAGAAGAGGCTCCGCCGAAGACTCTTCCTCCCGGGAGGCCCGCGGGGCAAGGAACCGAGAAGGGACCAACGTAAGTTGGCTGGCTTACGGGGAGAGGAGAGGGTCCTGATCCCCTTCCATTAGCCGCAGCTCTTCCTGGGCGAGTTTTTGGGTTTTTTTCTTCCTCCTGGGGCCCCGCAGGGCAAGAAACATAGAAGGGACCAACGTGAATTGGCTGGCTTACGGGAAGAGGAACGGCTCTGATCCCCTTCCACTAGCCACAGCTGTTTCTGGGTGAGTTTTGGGGTTTTTTTCTTCCTCCTGGGGCCCCACAGGGCAAGAAACCGAGAAGGGACCAAAGTGAATTGGCTGGCTTACGGGGAGAGGAGAGAGTCCTGATCCCCTTTCATTAGCCACAGCTGTTTCTGGGCGAGTTTTTCTTTTCTTTTTTGTTTTGTTTCCCTCCTTCCTTCCTTCTCGCTCTCTTCCCTTCCCCGCAGGCACTCCAGGAGCCACGCCCGGAACGCCGGCCTTCCTCGGGATGCCCGCCCCGCCCCTCGGCTCTCCCCGGCCGTCCTCTTGGTCCTGCCTCGTCACCTGGTCCCATTGGGCCGGATGGCGGCCGAGTGGGCCGGTGGGCCGGCGTTGGTGGGTCTGGGCGCCGGCTTCGGCCGGAGGGCCTGTTGTCAGGAAGCATCCCGGGAAGCGGGAAGGATCTGCGCGCCCGGAGAGAAAGAGCCGGATTTCGACTGGCGGATGTTTTGGAAATTCCTCCGCCCGCAGCTCCTGGCGGTGACGGCGGCCATCGTGGTGAGGGGGTCTTCGGGGTCTGGGGTTAGGGCACGGCGGGAGGGGGGAGGGAGGAGGGGAGGGGGAAGGAGGTGCGGGCGGGTCAAAGTAGAAGGAGCGTTGGGGGAGGGGGAGGGGGAGACGGAGGAGAGGGCAGGGAGGAGAAATGGGGAAGAAAGGGAAAGAGGATGGAAGGAAGGAAGAGAATGGGAGGGAGGGAGGGAAGGAAGGAAGGAACAAAGAAAGAATGGGAAGAAGGAAAGAAGGAATAGAAGGAAGGAAGGGGTAAAGGAGGGAAGGAAGGAGAAAGGTGGAAGAAATGGAAAAAGGAAGAGAATGGGAGGGAAGGAAGGAAGAGAATGGGAGGAAGGAAGGAAGGAAGGAAGGATGGGAGGGAGGGAGGAAGGAACGAACAAAGAAAGAGAATGGAAGGAAGGGAGGGAGGAACGAACAAAGAAAGAGAATGGGAGGAAGGAAGGAAGGAAGGAATAGAAGGAAGGAGTGGGTAAAGGAGGGAAGGAAGGAGAAAGGTGGAAGAAATTGAAAAAGGAAGAGAATGGGAGGAAGGAAGAAAGAGAATGGGAGGAAGGAAGGAAGGAAGGAAGGAATAGAAGGAAGGAATGGGTAAAGGAGGGAAGGAAGGAGAAAGGTGGAAGAAATGGAGAAGGAAGGAAGGAAGAAAGAATGGGAGGGAGGGAGGAAGGAAGGAAGGAACAAAGAAAGTGAATAGAAGGAAGGAAGGAAGGAATAGAAAGAAGGAATGGGAAAAGGAGGGAAGGAAATAAGGGAGGGAGGAAGGAAGGAAGGAAGGAAGGAACATAGAAAGTGAATGGGAGGAAGGAAGGAAAGAACAAAGAAAGAGAAAGGAAGGAAGCAAGGAAGGTACAAAGAAAGAGAATGGGAGGAAGGAACGAAAGGAAGGAATAGAAGGAAGGAATGGGAGAAGGAGGGAAGGAAGGAGAAAGGTGAAATGAAAAAAGGAAGGAAGAAGAAATGGGAGAAGGAAAGAAGGAAGAAGAAAGGTGGAAGAAATGGAAAAGAAGGAAGGAATGAAAAGGAAGGAATAGTGGGAAATAATGGGAGAAGGAAGGAAAGAAAAAAGGATGAAAGTAAGGAAGGAGAAAGAAGGAAGATGGAAGGAAGGAGGTAGGGAGTGAAGGAAAGAAGGAGGAAGGAATGGGAGAAGGAGAGAAGGAAAGAAAGATGGAAAAAATGGAAAAGGAAAGAAGAAAGAAGGAAAGAATAGAAGGAAGGAATGGGAAAAGGAAGGAAAGAAAAGGAAGGCTGATGGAATGGGAGAAAGAAGGAAGGAGATGGAGGGAACAGGAGAAGGAAGAATAAAGATGAAGGAGATAAGGAAGGCAGATGGAAGGAATGGGAGAAGGAAGTCAGAAAGAAGAACGTTGGAATGGGAGCAGGAAGGGGAAGGAAGGAGAAAGATGTAATGAAGGGAGAAAGAAGGAAGGAACAAGTAGGAAGATGGAAGGAAGGAGAAGGAAACAAAATTGAAGCAATGGGAGAAGGAAAGAAGGAAGGGGAAAGGTGGAAGAAATGGAAAAGGAAGGAAGGAATGAGAAGAAAGGAACGGGAGAAGGAAGGAAGGAGAAAAAAGGAAGATGGAGAGAAGTCAGGAGAAAGAAGGAAGATGGAAGGAATAGGAGAAGGAAAGAAGAAAGGAAGGAAATATTTATGCAACCAAAGATCATAGGAGCTTTTTTTTTGTGCTGGCTTGCCGGACACGTCCAGCTCCCGGCGCTCCTCGAACCAGCGAGTTTTTTTTCCAAGCCTTTCTCTTTCTGGTCCTCCAGTTTGCCCTCGGAGCGGCCATGCTCAACATCCACATCCCCTTGCTGCTGGGCCAGATGGTGAACGTGGTGGCCAAGCACATGCGGGTGGGCGATTACCTGCGCATGGTGCGCGAGCCAGCCTTGCGCCTGCTGACCATATACGGCCTCCAGGTGATTGTCGCTCTTCCCACCTTCCTTTCGAACCACGGGCTGGGATTTGGAGTTCGGTCAGCATCCCCGTAAAACCCACTCACCCACCCACCGACCAATGGGGGAGTGGAGCGCATCAATCCTCCTCAACATCGGAATTCTATGTCTGAATTCCCGTAAACCCCACCCACCCACCAACACACCAACCAATGGGGAAGTAGAGCGCATCAATCCTCAACGTCGGGATTCTATGTCAGAATCCCCGTAAACCCCACCCACACACCCACCGACGAACAGGGGATTGGAGCACATCAATCCTCAATGTCGGGATTCTATGTCAGAATCCCCGTGAAACCCACCCACTCACCCACTGACCAATGGGGGAATAGAGCGCATCAATCCTCAACATCGGGATTGTATGCCTGAATCCCAGTAAAACCCATCCACCCACCAAACAACGGGGAGTGCAACGCATCAATCCTCAACATCGGGATTCTATGTCTGTCAGAATCCCCATAAAACCCACCCACCCACCCACCAACCAACGGAGGAGTGGAGCGCATCAATCCTCAACGTCAGGATTCTATGTCTGAATCCCTGTAAAACCCACCTGCCCACCCACCGACCAATGGGAGAATGGAGCGCATCATTCCTCAATGTCAGGATTCTATGTCTGTCTGATCCCCGTAAAACCCACCCACCAACCAACGGGGGAGTAGAGCGCATCTATCCTCAACATCGGGATTCTACGTCTGAATCCCGTAAAACCCACCCACCCACCAACCAATGGGGGAATGGAGCGCATCAATCCTCAACATCGGGATTCTACCTCTGTCCGAATCTCCGCCAACCCACCCACCAACCAACGGAGTGGAGCGTATCAATGCTCAACGTCGGAGTTGGCAGGCGCACAGCTCCAGATGGTGACACGCAACTCTCTTTTTTTTCCTCCTCCTCCTCCTCCTCTGTGGCCGCAGGGCGTGTTAACCTTCGGCTACATCCTGCTGTTGTCCTGGATCGGGGAGAAGGTAGCCGGCAGTATGCGGAAGCAACTTTTCTCATCCTTCCTCCGGTAGCGGCGAGATGAAACTGCGGGGGGGCTGGGCAGCTCCAGAGGTGACTGCATTGAATCAGGCTCCGGAAGGGACCTCCGAGGTCATCTAATCCAACCTGCCCGCTCAAAGCGGGAGACCCAGAGAGAGAGAACCCCGGAGTTAGAAGGCCCCTCGGAGCCTCCCGCTCCTCCTAACCCTGGTTCTCTCCTTTTCCCCAAGGGAAGATATAGCCTTCTTCGATGCCCACCAGACGGGCCACCTGGTCAACCGCCTGACTGCCGACATCCAGGAATTCAAATCTTCTTTCAAGCTGGTCATCTCTCAGGTTTGGCTTATGACGGGGCAGAGGGTGGAAGGTTCAGGGAAGTGGGGGGCAAATCTACTCCTGATTTAAGACCCCCTATGTCTGTCTGAATCCCTGTAAAACCCACCCACCCACCGACCAATGGGGGAATGGAGCGCATCAATCCTCAACGTCGGGAACTCGCGCGGACGGAGGTCTGGGGTGTGTGTGTTTCCTTTCCCTCTTTAACGTGGAGTCTCTTTTCATGCCCCCGTTTCTCTTCTCCACTGAGTCAATTCTTCCCCTTTGTAGGGTCTGCGCAGAGTCTCACCCAGACAGTGGGCTGCTTTGTGTCCCTTTACCTGATTTCCCCCAAGTTGACCGGGCTCCTTGTAGTGGTGATGCCCTTCCTGGTGGGCATCGGGACCTTTCTCGGCACCTCGCTTCGTCGGCTCTCCCGCAAAGCCCAAGAACAGGTAGGGAAAAATCACCTGTGTGAACGATACTAATCACGTTTCCCCATCAAAAAAATGTGATATATTATGTTCGCCGCATACTCACCAGCTACTAATCACGTTTCCCTATCAAAAAAATTGGATATATTATGTTCGCTGCATACTCACCATCTACTAATCACGTTTCCCCATCAAAAAAATTGATATATTATGTTTACCGCATACTCACCATCTACTAATCCCATTTCCCCATCAAAAAAAAATGATACATTATGTTCACCGCATACTCACCAGCTACTAATCACATTTCCCCATCAAAAAAAATTGATACATTATGTTTGCTGCATACTCACCATCTACTAATCACGTTTCCTCATCAAAAAAATGGATATATTATGTTTGCCGCGTACCCACCATCTACTAATCACGTTTCCCCATCAAAAACAATGGATATATTACGTTCACGCATACTCACCAGCTACTAATCACGTTTCCCTATCAAAAATAATGGATATATTATGTTCGATGCATACTCACCATCTACTAATCACGTTTCCCCATTAAAAAAAAAAGATATATTATGTTCACCACATACTCACCATCTACTAATCACATTTCCTATCAAAAAAATTTGATATATTATGTTCGCCGCATAGCCACCATTTTCCTAGTCCTTCTATCTTTGGACTAAGCGCTGAATCTACGGGCGGTCCTTGACTTAACGGCCACAATTCGATCCCCACCCCCATTTCCGATTGTTCAGCGAGACGTTTGGTTGAAGCGAGTTTCGGCCCGTTGTACAAACTCACTCTCTCGTACAGGCGTTAGGGGAAGTTGGGAACTTGGGGGGCGGAGTGAGTTTGTCGAAGGGCCGCCAAAGGGGGAAATGCCACGATATCCGAGGATTTGCAATCCCCGTAAAACCCACCCACCCACGCACCCACCGACCAATGGGAGAATGGAGCGCATCAATCCTCAATGTCGGGATCCTCAATAGTGGGACGACGTAACCCAGGAGTAAAACGCAGCGCAGAGCGAGAGATTGAACAGTGCTTTATCTACAAGACGTCGACGGAAATATCCCCGGTGGGCAAAATACCTGACAAGCAATCGATCTTCTTCACTCTACACGGAAAACTCTGCAATGGAGACCGGACCCAAGGAGAGAAAAACGCATCCTCTAATGACTGCCTTGTATAAATGCCTCTTAAAGTAGTAAAAACACCGCGGTGGCCCCACTCTTCATCTTCAAACGGCGATAACGTTTGCCACGTTCTTCATCCGACGCTCGTGCTCAGCCAGTCCCTGAGTTTATTTTCCCTTCTTTCCTTCCTTCCTTCCTTTCGCCGGCAGGTGTCCAAGGCTACAGCGGTGGCCGACGAGGCCTTGGGGAACGTCCGGACGGTGCGGGCCTTTTCCATGGAACCCAAAGAGCTCCAGTGAGTAACCGCAAAGGAGAAACGTCCTGCTCTCTTTTAAGGACGCTTTTAACTGCGAGATGGGTGGGTGTCCAACTCCCGTGATTTCCCCAGCCAGCCATTTTTTTTCCTCACTCTCTCGAAATCGAGATATAGCACGTTTACGGCATACCCACAATCTATTCGTGAAGTTACCTTAATCAAAAGTATGTCATATGTTACGTTTACTGCATGTCCGTAATCGGCTAATTCCTATCCAAAAAAAAATGTGATATAATACATTCATTGCGCACCCATCATCTACTGATAAAGTTGCCCTCTTAACGCGGTAAAGCGGTTTATCGACAATGCTTCTTTTTCCCGTCCTATCCATTTTGAAACCCGTTGCTGGCCGGGGGGGCGTGGGGGAATTCTGGGAGGTCGGAAGTCCACCCGGTCTTCAACCTTGGACGCCCTCCTGGGTGTCGGCCGTGCTGTGACCCCAGCCCGAGAGTTGTGCGTTTCCTCCCTTCTCTCCCCTCGCAGAGAATACGCCGCGGAAGTGGACATTTCCAGCCGCCTCAACATGAACCTGGGCCTGGGCATCGCCTTCTTCCAGGGACTCTCCAACGTGGCCCTGAACTGTGAGTAGACGCTCCGCGGCGTTGGCCGTGCGGGACCGTGGGCGCCCTCGATTAGGACCTTTCGGGAGAAGCGAATTTTTAGATGAATTTCGTAAACGGGGAGCTAGATATATATATATATGCAGGTGGCTCGGCGGCTAAGATCAGAAAGGTTGGGCAGGTTTGGGCGGTTCAAATCCCCACCGCCATGTCACGGAGGGAGATCCCGTTTCCTCGTCCGGACGTTCCTACGTCTGGCTTCTGCGGACGTAGCAGTTCGAAAAGTAGAAAAACAGGGGTGACTTTTGGTGGGAAAGGAAACAGCGTTTGCGGCGTCTTCGGCAACATTTAGTCCCGCTAACCACGGGACCACGGAGACGTCTTTGGACAACGCCGGCTTTTCGGAGTTGTCCCAGAGATGAGGGCCGCCCTTTAGAGCCGGGAACAACGAGCACGGATGTGCAAGGGGAACCGTTCCCTTTCCCTTACCTATACAGGGAGTCCTCGACTTAACGACCACAAACGGAGGCCGAAATGGCAGCAGGGGCCCTCATTGGACGACCTTTCTCGGGCTGAAGTGACGCTAGTAACCCCAATAGTTAAGTCAATCTGGCTCCCCCCCCTGGATGTCGCTTCGGATGGATGACCGTGAGCTGGGTCCCAAGGCCGCCTGACCTTGGGACCCAGCCCATGGTCATCCATCCGAAGCGCCGGAATTTTTACGACAGGACCCACCAACGGTCGTAAGCGTGGAAAAAAACGGTCCTCGGTCGCCTTTTTCAGTGGTGTCACTTTGAATGGTCGCGATACGAACCATCGTTAGGTCGAGGACTACCTTTAAATCAGACTTCCAAGGTGGAGGCCCAGACCAGGGTTGGGTGAGATGATATGGTGGGAAGGGCAAGTGTTAGGTTATGTGCGGACTATAAACCTTGTATTAAAAGGATCTGCACACGGACGGAAACGGTTTACAGGAACAGTTACGAATAAATATACTAATATTTACTAAATCTATAACAGTTATGAATAAACACAGAGGTGAACAAGTTGCGTTAATGTTTACTTGAAGGTGTAGCACAGTCCAATAAACAGTCCATGTCATACACGTTTTAACAGTCCGGAAATGTCCAGTTATAAAGTCTTCTTACCGGTTTCCCGCCTTTTACAGCAGACAAATATCAAACCATAATACAATAGATAAGCTTAGAGACACACACACACACACACACACAGAGACAGAGGGGGGGGGAGAGAGACACACACAGAGAGAGGGAGGGAGACAGAGAGAGAGATAGAGAGACAGAGAGAGGGAGGGAGAAAGAGAGAGAGAAAAAGAGACACACACAGAAACACAGAGAGAGAGAGACAGAGAGAGAAAGACAGAGAGACACACAGAGAGAAAGACAGAGAGAGAGAGAAAGAGATGGAGGAGAGAGGGAGGGAGAGAGAGACACACACACATAGAGAGACAGACAGAGAGGCAAAGAAAGAGAGACAGAAAGAGATAAAGGCACACACACACAAAGACAGTGACACAGAGAGACACACACAAAAGACAGAGACAGAGAGAAAGAGAAAGACACACACACACACACAAAGACAGAGAGAGAAAGAGAGACATACACACAAAAAGACAGAGACAGAGAGACAGGGAGAAAGACACATACACACGCACACACACCAAAAGAGAGAGAGAGAGAGAGAAAGAGAGACACACACACAAGGACAGAGACAGAGAGAGACACACACACAAAAAGACAGAGAAAGAGAGAGAGACAGAGACAGAGAGAGAGAGAGACACACACAAAAAGACAGAGACACACACAAAAAGACAGAGACAGAGAAAGAGACAGAGACACAGAGAGAAAGACACACACACACATGCACATACACACAAAAGACAGAGACAGAGAGACACAGAGAGAATGAGACACACACACACACACACACACAGAGACACAGAGAGAGACAGAGATAGAGAGAGAGACAGACACACACACACAAAAGACAGAGATAGAGAGAGACAGAGAAAGAGACACACACACACACACACAAAAGACAGAGAGAGAGAGAGAGAGATCAACAGAATATCAAAATAAACAGGGTTAGTCAGTCTCGGTGCGCAGTCCGTCAGTATCAGTATCAAGAGAGATCATCAGTGCAAAAGAGAAAAACGAAAGAGAATTAAACCACGATCTATAGCTCCCTCTTAGGACAACTTGTATCATGATTAGCCAATCACAACACAGCCCGAGACATGACAGTGTTTCTCCTCAAAGCTACAAACTTCTATATTTGTAGTTTATACATCGTCAACCCAACGACGATATTTACATATACGTAACAGCAAGCTCCTCTGCGCGTGCGCGCGAACCCCTGCGACGTTTGTGGCAACGCTCATGCGCGCAGGGCTACAACCGCCCAGGGTGAAAGTAGAACAAGTAGCGAGTGCCCAAGATGACACTCGTGTGAGTGTCGCGTGCGCATGCGGAGACAGGCGCACCAGACAGCAACTCACAGACGGCCCGGTGGCAAATGAGCCCGCAACCGGATGATAGGCCGCGGCTCCGCTGGTTTGTCGACCCCTTCGCTAAACGGTCGACGTAAACCAGGGACTCCTCAACCCCCTCCAGTACATGTTGAAAAATCGGGCTTGCGGATGAGATTTGCGGATGGCGCTCGCTCTCGTGCAAAGCTCCGGAGTCGCCTGCATGCGCCTGGGCTCGATCGCCCGCCGTGGGTGCTGAAATGTCCCCTCCAAACCAAGCCGGGAAAGTTTGGGGGAACTCCGCCGTGCAGCCGTGCCGTTTCCGTTCCCAGGTATTGTTCTCGGCACCATCTTTGTCGGCGGGTCCCTCATGGCCGGACAAGAGATGACGCCCGGGGACCTCATGTCGTTTTTGGTCTCCTCTCAGACCGTACAACGGTAAGGCCAGCCCCCGTCTCGTCCCGTCCCGTCCCCGTACAACGACGGATGATCCGCCTGGCTCTTTTCAAAAGAGAGCCGTCTGCTTCTCTTTCTCGATAGGTCCATGGCCAGTATGTCCGTCCTCTTTGGACAGGTAGGTGGGGCTGGCTGGGGGGGGGAGGGACTCTCGGCGACGTCGTTCAGGTTGTCCTCGATTTAATGACAGTTCGTTTAGTGTCCCGGGGTCCAAAAAGCGTTTCTCGTGTTTCCCGTGACTGTCGCATCATCCCCCGTGGTTGCACGATATACCTTCGGATCTTTGGCAACTGGTTCCTTGCAGTGTACCCGGGGAGTGGGGTTCGGGGGGTGCTTCCTGTGGACCTTCCCCGTTTTGTGACCATAATCCACGGGCAAGCCCGATCCCCTTAACCGCTGTGAAACCAAGTTAACACCTGAAGAAACTGGGGAACGGGGCTTAAAGGAATGGAGCGCCTTTGCGGTCGCCAATTTGAGGGACGGTCCTGGATCGTCCCCGCTGGCGTTTTTTTATTCCCCCCGGTCAGGAGGAGGAGGAGGAGGGCCCGGGACTGAGAGGCCCGGCTCGTACCTCGAGACACCTCCACCTCCCTCCCACCCCCGCCCCCCACCCCCCCTCCGCCTCTCTTCCTTCCCTCCGGCAGGTCTTACGAGGCATGAGTGCTGGGGCACGCATCTTTGAGTTCATGAACCTGACGCCGGAGATCCCTCCGTGCGAGAGGCAAGCACTCACCTGCAGCATGCTGACGGGCCACCTTGAGTTCCGCGATGTGACCTTCAGGTAAGGGCGGAGGCTTTCCCGGGTTCGGAGCGCGCCATTTCTGGCGGAGTGGGGGGGGTGGAGAAAGAGAGAGAACGAGAGAGCAGATCCGCAGAGGCTGTAGGAGCGCCCGTGACGAGCCCCTCCGTCTGGCGCCCGCCGAACGGACGATCCGTCCACGGGAAGTGTGACCGCCTCGTGCGGCACGGATCGGGCGTCTTCCACGAAACCTGGTGCGAGAAAGGATTGGACGGGAGGGATCACAAGCGGGGAGAAGAATGGAAGGAGGGGGTCCCCTCCATGGTCAGCCTCCCTTAGGCCTCACAACCTCTTTTCCTGTCGTCCTCCCCCACCCCCATCAAGCTATCCCACCCGGCCGGGCTACAAAGTCCTCGAGAACTTCAACCTCTCCATCCCGGCCAACAAAATGGTGGCCATCGTGGGCCAATCCGGGAGCGGTGAGTCTCGCCTTCGCCTTGAGGAAGGGGGGTGGCTCTGTGGGTGATTTCTCCACCCCCCCCAGCAAAAGGCAGCGATTGGCTGAAGGGATCCAGCCACCTCCTCCCCCTCCCCCTCTACCTCTTGTCTGTCTATTTTATCGATTGATCGTGTAGATACAGGCCGAACTGTCTGTCTACATCCATCCATCCATCCATCCATTTATCTGTTATCGGTCCATCCATCCACTTCCCTCTCTCTCTATCTCTCTCTTTCTCTCCCTATCATCTGTATCAATCCATCATCTCTTTTATCTATCACCTATTGTTTATGTATTACCTGTCCCTAGATCCATCCATCCATCCATTTATCTATGTCTGTCTGTCCATCCATCCATCCATCCATCCATCCATCATCTCCCTGCCTTCCTGCCTGCATGCCTGCCTATCTATCTATCTATCTATCTATCTATCTATCTATCTATCTATCTTATCCTATCCTATCCTATCCTATTCTATCTATCTATCTATCTATCTATCTATCTATCTATCTATCTATCTATCTATCGTATCCTATCCTATCCTATCCTATCCTATCCTATCTTCTATCTATCTATCTATCTATCTATCTATCTATCTATCTATCTATCTATCTATCTATCGTATCCTATCCTATCCTATCCTATCCTATCTATCCTATCCTATCCTATCCTATCCTATTTCCTATCTATCCATCCATCCATCCATCCATCCATCCATCTATCTATCTATCTTCTGGTCCTCCTCGAAACACGCGGCCCTTTCGACCGGGTCTCTCTCCCTCTCTCTCTCTCTCTCTCTGTCCAGGCAAGTCGACCGTGGCGGCTCTGGTGGAGCGCTTCTACGATCCCACCAAAGGAACCATCTTCCTGGACGGGCGGGATATTTGCACCCTGGACGGTTCCTGGCTCCGCGGAGAGCTCATCGGCTTCATCAACCAGGTACGGAGCTCCCGGAAGGGAAGACTCGACGCCGGCGGCAGCGTTTCCCACCCACCCCCCCGCTCTCCCCCCACCGGGGCTGACGTGGTCAGACGTCACCGACGCTTGGCGAGCCACTCGGGGGCGGGCAAAGAGGTTGCAGTGGGTCAGGGGGCCGGTTGGCGGGGTGGGGTGAGAGGGTGGGGGAGGTTGAGCCCGGCTCGCCGAAACGACGAGCTCGCGATCGGCTTCGGGGGACGCCTGGCTAGCTTCGCGCTGGAGGCTGTTCGTAGTAGCCGTCTCTATCTCTGTCTCTGTCTTTGTCTTTCTCTCTCTCTCGGTCTCTCTCTGTCAGTCTCTCTCTGTCTCTTTGTCCCTCTCTCTGTGTCTGTCTCTGTCTGTCTCTGTCTCTTTCTCTCTCTTTGTTTCTCTCTCTCTCCCTCCCTCTCTCTCTCTCTGCAAATGGAGCAGACGGCCATCTTGAATGAGCCCCCTTTTACAGTCCATTCTCTCTCTCGGTCTCTCTCTGTTTCTCTCTCTCTCTCTCTGTCCTACTCTGTCTTTCTCTCTCTCTGTCTTTCTCTTTCGCTGTCTCTCTCTCTGTCTTTCTCTCTCTCTCCCTGTCTTTCTCTCTCTTTCTGTCTGTCTCTCTCTCTCTCTCTCTTTGTCTCTCTCTCTGTCTCTGTGTTTTTCTCTCTCTCTCTCTCTGTCTCTCCCTGTCTCTGTCTTTCTCTCTCTGTGTCTTTCTCTCTGTCGGTCTCTCTCTCTGTCTCTCTCTGTCTGTCTCTCTCGCTCTCTCGGGGCCGAGTGGGGGGGACTGACCACCCAGACAGGCACGTCGGTCTCTATTTCAGGAGCCGGTCCTGTTTAGCACCACCATCATGGAGAACATCCGTTTCGGCAAGCTCTGCGCCTCGGATTTGGAGGTTTACGCGGCCGCCCGGCTGGCAAACGCCGACGAGTTTATCCGCAGCTTCCCAGACGGATACAACACGACTGTGGGTGAGGCCTCTAGCAGTTCAGGGACCCTCCCTCCCTCCCTCCTTCCTTCCTTCCTCCCATTCTCTTTTCCTTCCTTCCTTCCTTCCTTCCTTCCTTCCTTCCTTCCTCACTTTTCTTCCTTCACCCCCTCCCTCCTTTCCCCCTCCTTCCTGTCCTTCCCTTTTCCTCCCTCCCTCCTTCCTTTCCCTTCCCTCCCTCCCTTCCTTCCTTCCTTCCTTCGATCCACCCATTCTCTCCTTCCTTCCTTCCTTCCTTCAATCCTCCCTTTCTCTCTCTTTCGTTCCTTCCTTCCTTCCTCCCTCCCTCCCATTTTCTTCCTTCCTTCCTCCCCCCTCCCTCCCATTTCCTTCCTTCCTTCCTCCCTCCCTCCCTTCCTCCCATTTCCTTCCTTCCTCCTTGCCTTCCTCCCATTTCCTTCCTTCCTTCCTCCCTCCAATTCTCTTCCTTCCTTCCTTCCCTCCCTCCCTTCCATTTCCTTCCTTCCTTCCTTCCTTCCTTCCTTCCTTTCCTCACTTTTCTTCCTTCACACCCCTTTCCTTGCTTCCTGCCTCCTTTTTCATTTTTCCACCTTTCTCCTTCCTTCCTTCTCCCGTTCCTTCCTTCCTTCCTCCCTGCCTTCCTCCCATTTCCTTCCTTCCTTCCCTCCCTCCCTCCCTTCCCTTCCCCTTTTTCTCCCTCTATTTCCCTCCTTTCTCCTCCTCCTCCCTCTCCCTCTTCGACCCGACCCGCGCAAGTCCCTTTTTCCCCCGTATCGATCGTCGAATCTGGGCCCTCTCGGGACACCTCCCCCCGCTCCGACGACACCCTCCCACGTGATCCCTCATCCCGTGCAAACCCTCCCCCTCCCCGTCCTCAGGTCGGCCTCTCCCCCTCCTTTTTCCCCGCCAGGCGGCGCGGCGTGACTCTCTCGGCGGGACAGAAGCAACGGGTGGCCATCGCTCGGGCGCTGATCAAAAACCCCAAAATCCTGATCCTGGACGAGGCCACCAGCGCTCTGGATGCCGAGTCGGAGCACGTGGTCCAGGAGGCCTTGAACCGGGCCGCGGCCGGACGCACCGTGCTAGTCATCGCTCACCGGCTTAGCACCGTCAAGGACGCCTCGGTCATCGTCGTGTTGTCCAAGGGCCGCGTGGCCGAGGTGAGTGTGCCGAAAGAAACGACTCCGCCCGAAATGGTCTTTTCAAAGCTCTATTAGCGGCCGTTCCAAGTCACCATGGCACTGGCGGGGTGGGTGGGGGGAAAGAGCCTTTCCCACACTTACGACCACCGGAACATCCCGGTTACAGGATCCAAATCCGGCCGCTCGACAGCGGATTCCTATTGCCGACGTTCCCTGTTCCCCGTTCCCCAACCTCCTTCGGTGATCTTCCTAACCAGCTGAATTCACCTCACGACCGGGGGTACCACGCTAACCGTTTCAGGGGATTGGCTTCCGGATGCTAACGCGAAAAGTCGTCAAAAAAGGGGGCGAACCTCACCTTCGCGAGTGACTCGTGAGCGTTTTTCACAGCCGGACGCCGTTAAGGGCGTCCCTGTGGTCACCCGGATACACCTCACCTGATCCTTATGGAAGCGTAGAATCGAAGAGTTGGAGGACACCTCAGTGGTCCTCTACTCCAACCCCCTCCTCGGGCAGGGGAAGCGGTTGGTGGAGCCTTCTCGGGCTCCGACGGAAAACCAGGACGACGTCCTACTTTCCTCGTTCTTTTTTCTCGCTGGCGAGACGTTTTTTTCTTCCCAAAGGAAACCACACTCCAGTGGGGTGGTCCAAAGGGGTCCGGGGACAGCCGTGGGGAGGCAGGGAGCGCACGAGCGAGAGAGACAGTGCCTCTGTGGAAGCAACGGGCTCGCGTAAGAAGTTGCCGCTCTGTTGGCACCGCCAGGCGCGCACTTCCGCAGCCTGCTTTTCAAATGGACCACGGTTTGCTATATCCACCTACCACCCGTCCTCAAGCAGCTGTGTCGAGTGTCCAATCAGCCTTCTATCCACCCACCACCCGTCCTCGAACGGCTGTCGAGCGTCCAATCGGACTGCTATCCACCTACCACCCGTCCTTGAACGGCTGTGTCAAGCGTCTAATTGGACTGCTATCCACATACACCCATCCTCGAATGGCTGTGTCGACCGTCCAATCGGACTGCTATCCACCTTCCGCCCATCCTCAAGCGGCTATGTCGAGCGTCCAATCGGACTGCTATCCACCCACCACCCGTCCTGCAGCGGCTATGTCGAGTGTCCAATCGGCCTGCTCTCCACCCACCACCCGTCCTCGAACGGCTGTGTCGAGCGTACAAACGGCACTTCCTTTTGCTTAGGGCAGCCCGCTTTCCTTGACGGGCCGTGGCCTGGTGTCTGTCTACCACCCCGGGTCTAACGGCGGGTTAGAGCGCGCAAACGGTGCTTGCCGTTGCTTAGGCAAGCCCGCTTTCGAGCCCCAAATGAGATCATTTGGGCAGGGAGTGACTCGGTTTCAAGCCCCAAACGAGATCATTTTGACAGGAAGTGACCCTAGTTTCGAGCCACAAATGAGATCATTTTGGTAGGGAGTGACCCCAGTTTCGAGCCAAACGAGATCATTTTTACAGGGACTGACCCCGGTTTCGAGCCCGAAATGAGATCCTTTTGGTATGGAGTGACCCATCGAAATACGATCCTTACTCCTCGCCTTAACGCCACTTCCCGTTTAGTATAAATACGTCTTGCTCGTTCGGTGGCGGGAGGCTCCCATCCATTCTGGGCTTGCGACTCCAGAAAATGTTTTTTTTCCCCAAAAAATCCGGCGTTCTCCCCCACAAAACCCACCATAATATTTGTCTTTTTTTGTTCGTTTTCTCCTCCAGGCCGGGACCCACAGACTCTTAACATGGCGGCATCTATGCAGAGCTTTTCCACCGGCAAGCCAAGGACCTCTGAAGGAGGAACCCACGCCGGTGGGTTTTGCCGGATTCGGAGCCCGTTTCCCCGTTATTTTTCTCTTTTTCCTCGCTGCCCTCTTCGGCTCCGTCTCCAGCCTCACCCCAAGATGGTCGCTCAGGAAAGGCCCAGAGCCCGTTGCTCTGGGATGCCATGTTGTCGGTTTTTCAGGGACCGCGGCTTTTCCTCTTTTTTCCCCACAGGGAAGGAAAGCCACGTGCAATTTGGACACTTGAATTTTATTTTTTATTTTTTTCAAATACAGCCTTTTTGGGGGCTTGGACCGACGTTGTGTTGCCTTTGCTTTTGTGCGTGTGTGTATGTGTGTGTGTGAGAGAGAAAGACAAAAAGGTTGCTTTTAAAAGAACACGGACTAACGTCGACCTATCGGGCAGCAAAGGGCAGACATTTTGCGGCTGGACGTCAGATCTTGACTTCGAAGGGATTTCAAACTCCCCCTATGTGGGGATGGTCCCCGATTGACGACATGGGTGGTATAGCAACCGTTCGAAGTCGTAACAGCAACGGGGGAGGGGGAGGGGGAAAAAAGAAGGAGGGGACGCTTCGGACCGTTGACTGTTGCGGCGTCCTCGCCATCGCGTGACGCAACGGGACTCCTCTTGGGGTCGTGCGATGGGTTGGATAGATGATGGATGGGGAAATCGATCGAGGATATCCTTGGCGGGGAGTCGTACGATCCCCTTTTCCCGACCTTTGGACAAACCAAGACCCGTCTCGTCTTTTCCAACGTCTCGACATCGTTTTTGGTGGGGTTTTTGAGGTGACGTTTGACGTCGGGGCGGCCTTCCAAAATACCACCAACCAGGTCTCTTTCCTCGAGTTTCCAGGAGAGCGAAAACGGCCTCCGTAAGGTCGGAAACAAACCCGTTTCCAGCCTTCCGGATCTTCCGAAGTCCGTTTTTTTTTGCCTTCCCCGAACGTCCGTGTCGGCTTCGTACTTAGCCTGGCATACAAACCAGGTTATGTGGGGATTCCTGGGTGCAACGCGGCTGGCTATACCTGTTGGCCGAATCGGTCGTGAAAAAATGATAAATTTAGATCCCGGTTCGCTCGAACCAGGCCGAACCGCTAGCAACTCTCATCCCCGGCTGTATTACCAGATGTCAAGCCGGCGGGAAACCCTGGCTAAAGACCGGCTTGTCACAAAACGGTTGTGGAAAGTTCTAGAGAGAGCAAGCTTTGCGTCGAGAAGGCCACGCACAACCCTTGCGGGACCCCTAAGCTATAGTAAATCCATCAGCGCACATACTCCCAATCATCTAACTTGCCGCAAATGAGACAATTTGGCCGGGAGTGATCCATAGAAATACGATCCTCGCTTCAAACTAGGTGTTAAGCCCCCCCTCAGCTGGGAGTCTTATGGATTTGCCATCCTTTCCCCCCAAAAGCTAGTCCTTGCCTTAAGACCGGTTCCCGTTTAGTGACCATTCAAAGTTACAACGGCCCGAGTGGGAAAAACAAAACAAAGTAACTCGCGATCATAGTTTTACCACGCATAGTTTCGGACCGCGTGCATGTTTCTGACAGGCGTTATGTCCCGGGGGAGTGGCTGTCTTCTGACGGTATTCCACTTCTGTGACCAATCGACCAACGGGGACGCCTTCCTTGTTGCCTTTCCCTCTCCCCGAGGAGACGCAGGACTGGAGCTGCGTGGAGCCGCGCTGGCGGTAGCAACTCCCGACTCAGGGGGCCTCCGAGGGGAGGGGAAGGAGAAGAGGGGGAGGGGAAACGGCGGGGGACGATCCCCCCCAAAAAATCAGAATTCCGATTTTAATTGGAAGAATATCACGTCCGGCGAAAAACAGGGCCCCTCGGAACGTTCCAGAAGGCCGGAAACAGGTAAAAGCTGCCGGAGTCCGAGCGGCCCCCCCCTTTTTTTTCTTTTGCCCTTCCCGACCTACCGAAACAAGATGGGAAAGGAAGATGATAGAGCCGCCACGACGAACCTACGGCATGAGTGCTCCAGGTGGAAACGCTAAGCCATTTTGCCAGCATGTGGCTGCCGGAAAATTTACCTTCATGGTGCATCCACACGCCGCGCGGCGGATATTTCGGCCAGTTGGAGGCCTTTTTTCGGCCTCCCAGAGGCTTCAGGAAGGCTTCCGCAGGCCGAAAACAAGGCCCGTTTCGTCTCTTTTTCTCGTTTTTCTCTCCGAAAATACCGGAAGTGGACAAAACAGGCCTACTTTTCGGCCTACAGAAGCCTGCGGAAGCCTTTCTCAAGTCTCTGGCAGGTCGAAAAAGGCCTCAAACCGGCCGAAAATTTGCAAGCACGCACGCCATTTTTGGGCACAGGAGCCCCAAAAGGTTATCCCACGCTGTTGTGACGGCGGGCCTGAGGGAAGTCGTACATTAGAACTCGGCCACCCGCGACGAGGTTGAGTTTCGACCCCCGCCCCTTCCTTGCCGTCTTTCCCCGCGTCCCTCAGGGTGCCGACGTCTTGACCTACCCCATCGGCGTGGGAGGGACGTCCCGCTTCGGAACCGCAGACTGGGTCTCTCCATATCGAACCAATGGGCCGCGGCACCCTTTTTCTTGTCTTACCGGTTCAAGTTTCTCCTGGTTCGAAGCGCCAACGAACGATCTGCTCACTGCCAAACCCGATTTCGCGCCAACGATCCTGTGGGTTCCACTCGCCCACCCGCCGCGCTCACCCGCTCGGCTTACTCACCGCACCTCGGCGGGGTTTACTCTCCTGGAAGTGAACGACGGCCGGCCATTTGCGAGTGCTGTGTTTCACGTGGTTAGCGAATCGGTTGTTCAACCTGCCCATCGGTCCGCCCCTCGCTCCACCCAAATGATTTGTCTCCCTCAAGAAATCGACCACCATGCTGGGGCCCGGCTTCCGGGGCCCAAAGTGCCACGAGGACCTGCCTGGCCATTTCCCTTGCACGCTTTACTCTTCCACCCTCCCGCTCCCCGTTCCCGGGAAGTTGTGGGTGGTCCCAACAGTGAGTAAATTGGGGTGCTCCGCAGAGAAATATCAACCCACCCCAAACCCCACCGCCCCGAAAAAGGCGAGGAATCCAGGCTGCGCTACCCACACGGCCTGCGGGAAGACGATCCTCCCTATCCATCCATCCATCCTATCTATCCATCTCCCCGTCCATCATCTCATCCATCCATCCATCCACTATCCCCATCCACCCTGTGTCTGCCTAGATCATCTCTCTCTCTCTTCTTACATCCATCTATCCATCTATCTATCTGCCAATCATCCCCCCTCCCTCCCCAGTTGACCCCACCCCCAAAAGCAAGAGGGATTCCCCCTTCCTGACCCATCGATTTTTAAAAATTTATTTCATTTAATTGGTGAGTCGATCGAGTCATTTGAAGGGGTCGAACAGACAGATGCCGCAGTCTTCCAACTGCGCCGCTCTCTTGTGTCTCCCTTTCACACCGAACTTAGATCGAAAACTGGCTCTCCATCTGATCTTTCGTTCCGAATTTCGATCGAAAACTGGCTCTCCATCCGATCTTTTGTTCCGAATTTCGATCGAAAGCTAGCTCTCCATCCGGTCTTTCCGTCCAAATTTCAATCGAAAGCTAGCTCTCCATCCGATCTTTCGTTCCGAAGTCTGGTCGAAAACTGGCTCTCCATCCAATCTTTCCTTCCGAATTTCGATCTACAGCTAGCTCTCCAGCCGATCTTTCCTTCCGAATTTTGATCGAAAACTGGCTCTTCCACCTTTTTGCTCCAAACTCTGGTTGCAACCCCGCTGTCTCCATTCGGTCCCGTCGGACTAATTCTGCTTTTCCCCCTCCCACCCCGCCCCGCCCCGCCCCCACCGGCCGTGTCCTCCGTCAGGCCATCTTCTTCTTGACGTGGGCGCAGTCGTACTTCCCGCGGACGATGCGGACTTTGACGCCGGGCAGGTCCTGCTTGCGCCCGCCTTCCACCAGGACGGCCATGTGCTCCTGGAGGTTGTGGCCCTCGCCAGGGATGAAGCAGACGAGCTCTTTGCCCGTGCTCAGGCGCACCAGGGCGCACTTGCGGTTGGCCGAGTTGGGCTTCTTGGGCTTGCGGATGAGGGTCTTCAGGACCACCCCTTTGAGCTGAGGGTGGCCCTCCAGGGGGCCCGGCGGGGATGGGGGACGCTTGGGGCGGCCCAGGCGGTGCATCTGGGTCAGGGTGGCCATCCAGCGGGCACCTGCGAGAAGTGGAGGAGAAAGAGACAAGAGAGTTTGAAGGGTGAAGGAGCTAGAGAGCCCTTATAGATCCTCACTCCAGCCAGGCTGACCGGCAGCCCCCTTGCCATCCAGCCTGAGGAGACACTCGGCTCTTCCTCGCAAGTTTCCTCGCCCAACCTCGCAGCACAAAGCCCTGCCCCCACCCCTGGTCCAAGGTTAGCCCTGCCTCCCAGAAACCCCGCCTCCCAGAAGCCCCGCCCACCTGTCCTTCTTCCCCCAGTTAGGACCCCCTCCTTCCCAAGCTCCGCCCACCCTCTCAGGTTACAACCTCCCCAAATGGCCTCTGAATCGACCTGGAAGGCACTCTCCCGCCCAAGCTCTGCCCCTCCCACCCAAGCTCCGCCCCTCCCACCCAAGCTCCGCCCCTCCCACCCAAACTCCGCCCCCTCCTTGGGTTAACTCCGCCCCCTCCCCATACCTTTCTCCTCGCCCTTCTTGTGCTGCAAGGTTAAACCCTTGCTCCTACCCCCTGGGACCTCCACAAATCCCCTCAAGGCCCCCACCTCAAGCTCCGCCCACTCGGGTTCACCCAGCTCCCTCCAACCTGAGGCTCCGCCCCCCACCCCAATAGCTTTCTCCACCCCCAACCCGCCCCGCCCCTCATGCTCCAAGGTGAAGCTGAAGCTGTTCATATCATCGACTCCCAAGGGTTCGGAAAGGGACCTTGGAGGTCATCTAGTCCAACCCCACCCAGATTAAACACCGCCCGCTCCCAGCCCTCCAAGCCCCGCCCACCCTCTCAGGTTAGCCCGCCCCACCCCCCAGAACTGCCTCTCAAATTCCCCAACCCCCGGGACCCTCTCCCCAAGCCCCGCCCACCCCCAGATTAACCCCGCCCCTCAAACCCACATAGAAGGACCAAGAAAGGGACCTCAGAGGTCATCTAGTCTCACCCGCGCCCGAGGAGGAGACCCTCCTAGGAGGACCAAGAAAGGGACCTCGGAGGTCATCCAGCCCCAGCCCCCTTCCTGGTGACCCCGCCCCCCAGGCCCTCCAAATCCCCCGTTTCCTAAGCTCCGCCCACTCCCCCATGTTAACTCCACCCCTCAAGCGCATTCGCTGGCTCACAGTGCACCCGCCCACATACACACCCCAAGCTCCGCCCACTTCCTCACCCATGTTAAACCCGCCCCCTCAAGCCCATTCGCTGCTCACAGTGCAACCCGCCCACACAAACACCCAAGCTCCGCCCACCCACCATGTTAACCCCGCCCCTTCAAACCTATTTGCTGGCTCACAGTGCACCCGCCCACATACACACCCCAAGCTCCCCCACTCCCCACCCATTTTAACCCCGTCCCCCTCAAGCCCATTCGACTCACACTGCAGCCCCTCCCACACACCCCAAGCCCCGACCCCCACGTTAACCCGCCCCTTCAAGCCCATTTGCTGGCTCACAGTGCAACCCGCCCCCTGCCACACCCTCAAGCTCCGCCCACTTCCCCCATGTTAACCCCGCCCCCTCAAGCCATTCGCCGGCTCACAGTGCACCCACCCGCCCCACACACCCTCAAGCTCCGCCCACCAGGTTGCCCCGCCCTCCAATGCCCTCCAGGACGGCGAAGGTTCCCCCGCGTTGCCAGGTCACCAACTCTATGCCCCTCCCCGACCCAGGAGAGGACAGCCCGCCCCCTTAAGCCCCCGCCACCCCCACCCCACCACGCCGCTTCGCCTCCCTCCGCCCCAGGTTTGCTCTCCCGTCCCCGGCCGCCCCACCTCGGCCCAGGAAGAGTCCAGCGAACGCCATGGGAGCGAGGAGAAAGAAAAAAAAAGGGCGCGGCGGCTAGAGCGTCGCTGGAAACGCGGTGAGGGAAGGTGAGGGAAAGAGAGCGCGGCCGGAAGTTGCAGGCCCGGAGAGGCCCGCCGCAGGCGTGATCGCGGCGTCAGGCACGCCCGGAAACCAAAAAAAACCCGACTTCCGCCACGCCGCGCTTTTCCGGTCTCGCTCTTACTTTTAGCCGGCAAAAGCTCCCTCTCGGGCGGAGCTTCGGTTGTTTG
The DNA here is from genome assembly GCF_049901715.1 of Pseudonaja textilis. NCBI lineage: Eukaryota > Metazoa > Chordata > Lepidosauria > Squamata > Elapidae > Pseudonaja > Pseudonaja textilis. The sequence goes on along the minus strand of NW_028262865.1, from coordinate 1,253,239 downwards.
GGGGTGGGGGGAAGAAGAAGGCTTCCTTTGCTGGCGCGCCTGCGCAGGGACGTCCTCCCGCCCGAAGCCCTCCCCTCCATGTTTGCCAAGCTCCGCCACTCCCCCATGTTAACCCCGCCCCTCTGAAGCCCATTCGCCGGGTCACAGTGCGCCCCCAAGCTCCGCCCACCAGTTCCTTTTCCCGCGCGCCTGCGCAGGGACGTACTCCCGCCCGAAGCCCCTCTTCCCACCTCCCCACTCCAAAATCCCTCCCACGTTTCCCAAGCTCCGCCCACTCCCCCTCATGTTAACCCCGCCCCCTCAAGCCCATTCGCCGGCTCACAGGGCCCCCGCCAAGCTCCGCCCACCACTTCCTTTCCTCGCGCGCCTGCGCAGGAATGTCCTCCCGCCCGAAGTGGGGGGAGAAAGAGGCAGCCGCGGAGCATGCGCAGAAGAACGCTTGGGCGGCCAGGCTTCGGGAGGAGACCGTCACAAGGAGGACTAAAGGGGTGCTCGGGAGGTCATCTAGTCTGACCCCCTTTTCTCAAGACGGGAAGCCTTCCTAGAAGGAGAAAGGCACCCCAGGAGGTCATCTAGTCCGACTCCCCTTTTCTCCAGGCAAGGAGACCCTCCTAGGAGGGCGAAAGGGACCCCGTGAGGTCATCTAGTCTGACCTCCCTTTTCTCAAGGCAAGGAGACCCTCCTAGAAGGATGAAAGGGACCCCAGGAGGTCATCTAGTCTGACTCCCCTTTTCTCAAGGCAAGGTGGCCCTCATAGCAGGAGAAAGGTACCCCAGACTGGGGTTGGACTAGATGAACTCTGAGGTCCCTTCCAACAGTGACTCCCTCACTCATTCTAGCATTGAGAGGGAGGGGGTTGGACTAGAGATGCCCTCCGAGGTCCCTTCCAACAGTGACTCTCTCCTATCGTTGAGAGGGAGTGGGTTGGGCCAGATGACCTCCGAGGTCCCTTCCAACAGTGACTCTCTCCTTCTGTCATTCAGAGGGAGAGGGGTTGGACTAGATGACCTCCGAAGTCCCTCCCCACTATTCTGGGATTTCTGTCCAGATTTCTGGGGGTGGGCGGTGGGGTTGGGCCAGATGACCTCCGAGGGTCCCTTCCAACTTGTGATTCTGTCCTTCTTCTTCTGAATGGCATAGAATAGATAGAAGGCTCTTGATGGAGCGGGTGGGGGTTGGACTAGATGACCTCCGAGGTCCCTTCTCACTGGGATTCTAGGATCCCGTACAGGTTCTCCTGCTGCTTGAGCCGTGGGGTTGGGCTAGATGACCTCTGAGGGTCCCTTCCCATGCTTGCCCTTCTCTTCTTCTGAACGGCAGACGCTTCCAGAATTGAAGAATCCCAGAGTGAAAGGAAGGGACCTCCACAGGTCATCTAGTCCAACCCCAGATGACCTCCCAAGTCCCTTCTCACTGCGATTCTAGGATTCCGTAAAGTGGAGCAGCGGGGTTGGGCTAGATGACCTCCCGAGATACCTTCTCACTGGGATTCCATAATTCCGTAAAGGTTCTCCTGCTGGAGCAGCGGGGTTGGGCTAGATGAGCACCGAGGGTCCCTTCCGACTTCTGATTCTGCCCTTCTTCTTCTAAACGGTATAGAATAGGTAGAAGGCTCTTGATGGAGCGGGTGGGGGGTTGGGGTTGGACTAGATGACCCCCTAGGTCCCTTCTCACTGGGATTCTAAGGATTCCGTAAAGTGGAGCGGTGGGGTTGGGCTAGATGACCTCCGGGGGGTCCCTTCCCACGCTTGCCATTCTCTTCTTTGGAATTGGCCTTCGAGGAGACGCTTCCGGAATGGGCAGAATCGCGAGTCGGAAGGGACTCTCGGAGGTCATCTAGCCCATCCCCCTTGCTCAAGCAGGAGATCTTTATGGAATCATAGACTATACAGAGTCGGAAGCGACCTCGGAGGTCATCTAGCCATCTATCTATCATTTAACTATCTATCTCTGTCTCTCTATCTATCTTCTATCTATCTATCATCTATCTATCTATCATTTAACTATCTAACTATCTATCTATCATCTATCTATCTTCTATCTATTTTTCAATCTATCTATCATTTATCTATCTATCATCTGTCTATCTCTCTATCTCTCTATCTCTCTATCTCTCTATCTCTCTATCTCTCTATCTATCTATCTATCTATCTATCCATCCTTATATACACCCTTTCATTACCAATTAGAGTCTGCTGCCCTTTGATCTTCATCCCTCCCTCCCTTTATTCCCCTTTCATCCATCATCAGAATCTTCTCTGACATCATCCTTCTATCCTCATTGCATTCTAGTTTCTCTTCCTCCTCCCCCTCCTCCTCCTCCTCCTCCTCCTTCTTCCCCCTTCTCCTCCATCCTCCTCCTTCCCTCCCTTCCTCCTCCTCCTCCTTCCTCCTCCTCTTCCTCCTCCCCCTCCTCCTTCCTCCTCCTCCTTCTTCCCCCTTCTCCTTCTCCTCCTTCCCTCCCTTCCTCCTCCTCCTCCTTCTTTTTCTCCATCTCTTTCCACCCCTCTCTCTCTCTCTTTCCGTCTCTCTCTCTTTCCATCTCTCTCTTTTTCCAATTCAGTTGTTCAGTTGGAGAGTTGAGTTGGGTTCAGTTGAGTTGAATTGAAGTTTTGGGTTGGGTTGAGTTGAGTTGAATGGAAGACTTGGGTTGGGTTGAATTGAATTGAACTTAAGACTTAGGTTGGGTTGAGTTGAGTTGAGTTGAACTGAAGTCTTGGATTGGGTTGGGTTGAGTTGAGTTGAATTGAAGACTTGGGTTGGGTTGAGTTGAGTTGAATGGAAGACTTGGGTTGGGTTGAATTGAATTGAATTTAAGACTTGAATTGGGTTGGGTTGGGTTGGGTTGAGTTGAATGGAAGACTTGGGTTGGGTTGAATTGAATTGAACTTAAGACTTGAGTTGGGTTGGGTTGGGTTGAGTTGAACAGAAGTCTTGGGTTGGGTTGAGTTGAGTTGAATTGAAGACTTGGGTTGGGTTGAGTTGAGTTGAATTGAATCGAAGACTTGACGGCACGCACACACACACACACAGGCAGACACACACCGATAACACTGGGTCAGTCAGGTGCTTTATTTAAAAACGCAGAAAGAACCGTTTCACAACTTCGGCAACTTGGCCAAATTCAAGAACCCTTGTAAACAACGTCAACAACTTTGGCAAAATTCAAGGAAAATTCATCCTTGTCGAATTTTGGCCCATTCACAAATTTCAAGGAGAATCCTTGAAAACTTTGGCAAATTTGCAAAATTGAAGGAGAATCCTTGTAGAATTTTGGCAAATTTGCAAAATTGAAGGAGAATCCTTGTAGAATTTTGGCAAATTTGCAAAATTGAAGGAGAATCCTTGTAGAATTTTGGCAAATTTGCAAAATTCAAGGAGAATCCTTGTAGAACTTTTGCAAATTCTCAAATTTGAAGGAGAATTCTTGAAAACTTTGGCAAATTTGCAAAATTCAAGGAGAATCCTTGTAGAATTTTTGCAAATTTGCAAAATTTAAGGAGAATCCTTGTAGAACTTTTGCAAATTCTCAAATCTGAAGGAGAATCCTTGGAAACTTTGGCCAATTTGCCAAATTCAAACAAAAATTCATCCTTGTCGAATTTTGGGAAATTCACAAATTTCAAGGAGAATCCTTGAAAACTTTGTAGAATTTTGGCAAATTTGTGAATATTTAAAGAGAATCCTTGTAGAATTTTGGCAAATTTGCAAAATTCAAGAAAATCCTTGTAGAATTTTTTGCAAATTCACAAATTTTAAGGAGAATTCTCGTAGAACTTTGGAAAATTCACAAGATTTAAGGAGAACCCTAGTAGAACTTCAACAATCACAAAATTCAAGGAGAATCCTTGTCGAATTTCAGCAATTTTGCAAAATTCAAGGAGAATCCTTGTATAATTTCAGCAAATTTGTAAAATCCAAGGAAAACCCTTGTACAACTTTGACAAATTTGTGAAATTGAAGGAGAATCCTTGTAGAATTTCGGCAAATTCGCGAAAAGTGAATTTCAGCAAATTCACAAATTTCCAGGAGAATCCTTGTAGAATTTCAGCAATTTTGCAAAATTCAAGGAAAACCCTTCTACAACTTTGACAAATTTGCTAAATTGAAGGAGAATCCTTGTTGAATTCTGGCAAATTTGTGAAATTTAAGAAGAATCCATGTGGAATTTTGGAAAATTTGCAAAATTCAAGGAGAACCTTTGTACAACTTTGGAAAATTCACAAACTTCAAAAACACCTGCACAATTTTGACAACTTTGCAAAATTCAAGGAGAATCCCCGTTAGCCATTCGGCCAATTCACCAAACCCTGCGCCGACTTCGGCAACTTGGCCCAATCCCAGGAGACTCGGCCGACGCATCTGAACCCTTCAGAGCCGCTTCACCCAAATTCACTCTCGTCCCCCCGCCAACCCGCCCACCCAGAGGACCCGCTGGTTGTGGGGGGGGGAGAGGAGGAGGAAGGGGGGGAGAGAAAGGGTCTCTCTGCCCCCCAACCCAGAGTTGTGGGCTGACCGCGGATGGTGGGGAGGGGGCAGAGTTTGGTCGGAAAGTGAGCCCGACGGCAGCGACTGGAAACCGGTTGCGGGAAGTGATCGGACTATCAAAAGAGGAGGGAGGGGAGTCCGACCGGAGTCGGGTTCGCTCCCGATGTGGGGAGAACCCTGCGAGGTTGACCCCCAAGGCAGCGCCCCCCACACACGGCCTTCTCGGCCGCCGACCCCTATTCGCCGGCAATGTAGATGAACCGACGCTTCTCCAGCGCGCCGATGTCGTCTTCCAGCTGCTTCATCTCCAACTCCAGCTTCTCTTTGCGCAGCCTCTGCGGGATGGTGGTCATCTCCACCGAGAGGCTCTGGAAGTCCTTGTTCAAGTCCTCCCAGTTGGTCTTCAGGCCCTGCAGGGAAGGGGGAGGACAGAGAGCGGAGGGTCCGGGGTCCATTTCAAGGGATCCGCCCACCCTCTCCCTCCACACACACACACCCTGGGGCTCCGCTGCGGAGGAGGGAAAAACGGAGGGCGCCTTGTCCGGTTGGGGCGTGGAACGTCCGGCGGGTGCACGATGAAGCTTTGAGATCCTCAGGAAGAGGAGGAAGTGGAGGAGGAAGAGGAAGAGGAGGAGGAAGTGGTAGAAGAGGTGGAAGAGGAGGAGGAAGTGGAGTAAGAGGTGGAAGAGGAGGAGGAAGAGGAGGAGGAAGAGGAGGAAGAGGAGGAAGAAGAGGAGGAGAAGAAGGAGGAAGTGGAGGACGAAGAGGTGGAAGAGGATGAGAAAGAGGTGGAAGAGGAAGAGGAGGAAGTGGAGGAGGTAGAGATGGAAGAGGAGGAGGAGGAGGAAGAGGAGGAGGAAGTGGAGGAGGAAGGGGTGGAAGAGGAGGAGGAAGTGGAGGAGGAGGAGGAAGAGGAGGAAGAGAAGGAGGAAGTGGAGGAGGAAGAGGAGGACGAGGACGAGGAGGAAGTGAAGAGGAGGAGGAGGAAGAGGCGGAAGAGAAGGAGGAAGAGAAGGAAGAAGAGGAGGAGGAACTATAGATGCTAACTAAAGTATATAACTAGAGGTTGGAAATGCTGTGTATACATAGCACCACCGATCAAACAATGCGCACAGTCACCATGTGCTTTACTGCTTAGCCATAACTGAGAACGGGACACAGAGGAAGTATAGATGCTAACTAAAGTATATAACTAGAGGTTAAAATGCTGTGTATACATAGCACCACCGATCAAACCATGTGCACAGTCACCATGTGCTTTACCGCTTAGCCTTTGAGCAACGGATTCCCACGGGGGGGGAGGACGGGGGAGGTGTCGGCTTACGTTCAGGATGTCCTCTCGCTTGCGGGAGGAGAGGCGGGTCAGGCGTCTCTTCTGCAGGCACTCCCACCGAGCGGCCACCCGCTCTTGGCGCCCCTCCACGGCTTCCTTCTTACGACCCAGGATGTAGTTGGGGGTCACCCCAAAGTCCTGTGGAGGAAGAAGTGGGGCGCTTGGCCAGCCGGATGGGGAGGGGAGTGCCGATTGGCCATCTCTTTCCACGCTGGCTCCTCCTGGGGAGGAGGGAGGAGGGAGGGAGCGCGATGCTGGTCCGGGGAATGGTGGGAGAGGCTGTCATGTCTGCCATCTATCTATCTTCGATCACCTCTCTCCATCTATTTTTGTCTATCAATCTCTATTCTCTCTTTCTTTTTTCTTTTTCTTTCTCTCTCTCTCTCTCTCTCTCACACACACACACACACACAGACATTTCTATTATCTATCCTTTATCACCACCTCTATTTTTGTCTTTCTCTCTCTCTCTCTCTCTCTCTATATATATATATCTATTTAACTCTCTCTCTCTCTCTATCAATCTACCTATCTATCATCTATTTATCTATATCTATTTATCATCCATCTCTAGCTATCATCTATCTATCATCTATCATCTATCTATTATCTATCATTTATCATCACCTCTATTTTTCTCTCTCTCTGTATCTATTTATCCCCCTGTGTGTGTGTGTGTGTGTGTGTGTGTGTATTATACTCACATTATCTATCTGTCTATCTATGTCTATTTGTCTCTTAATCTATGTGTTTATTTATATATCTCTACTATCTTTCATAATCACCTCTATTTCTGTCTTTCTCTTTCTCTCTCTCTCTCTCTGTATCTGTATTTCTCCAGTCTCTATCTATATCTATCATCTATTTTATCTATCATCTCTCTCTGTGTGTATTTCTATTTGTAAATCTATAATCTATCTATCATCTATCTATCAGCTCAATCTCTGCATTTGTATTTGTATATATATCTATCTGTCTTATCTATCATCTATCTATCTATCTATCTATCTATCTATCTATCTATCTATCTCTATCTATCAGTTCTCTCTGTCTCTATTTGTATATATGTCTGTCTGTCTATCTATCTATCTATCTATCTATCTATTGTCTATCTATCTATCTATCTATCAGTTCTCTCTCTCTGTATTTGTATATATGTCTATCTATTTATCTATCTATCTATCTATCTATCTATCTATCTATCTATCAGTTCTCTCTCTCTGTATTTGTATATATGTCTATCTATTTATCTATCTATATCTATCTATCTATCTATCTATCTATCTATCTATCTATCTATCTATCTATCTATCAGTTCTCTCTCTCTGTATTTGTATATATGTCTATCTATCTATCTATCTATCTATCTATCTATCTATCTATTAGTTCTCTCTGTATTTGTATATATGTCTGTCTGTCTGTCTATCTATCTATCAGTTCTCTCTCTCTGTATTTGTACATATGTCTGTCTGTCTGTCTGTCTGTCTGTCTATCTATCTATCTATCTATCTATCTATCATCTGTCTCTCTCTCTGTATTTGTATATCTATCTATCTATCTATCTATTAGTTCTCTCTCTCTGTATTTGTATATATGTCTATCTATCTATCTATCTATCTATCTATCTATCTATTAGTTCTCTCTCTCTGTATTTGTATATATGTATCTATTTATCTATCTATATCTATCTATCTATCTATCTATCTATCAGTTCTCTCTCTCTGTATTTGTATATATGTCTGTCTGTCTGTCTGTCTGTCTGTCTATCTATATCTATCTATCTATCTATCTATCTATCTATCTATCTATCTATCTATCTATCAGTTCTCTCTCTCTGTATTTGTATATATGTCTGTCTATCTATCTATCTATCTATCTATCTATCTATCTATCTATCTATCTATCATCTATCATCTGTGTCTCTCTCTCTCTGTATTTGTATATATGTCTGTCTGTCTGTCTGTCTGTCTATCTATCTATCTATCTATCTATCTATCTATCTATCTATCTATCTATCTATCAGTTCTCTCTCTCTGTATTTGTATATATGTCTGTCTGTCTATCTATCTATCTATCTATCTATCTATCTATCTATCTATATCTATCTATCAGTTCTCTCTCTCTGTATTTGTATATATGTCTGTCTGTCTGTCTGTCTATCTATCTATATATCATCTGTTTGTCTATCTATCTATCTATCTATCTATCAGTTCTCTATCTCTGTATTTGTATTTATGTCTATCTATCTATCTATCTATCTATCTATCTATCATCTGTCTCTCTCTCTGTGTATTTGTATATCTATCGATCTGTCTGTCTATCATCTTTATCCATCCATCGAGCCATCATCTCTCATCTCGCCAGGCCACCTCGGTGTGACTTAAGATCCCCGCCACAATATCAATGCCGCATCAAACCTCCATCCCATTCCCCCCCACCGCAAAAGCTCTCGGACATAAACCTTCCACAGAGTAGGAAGCCAAGCAGGAGGGAGAGGGAGGAAGACACAGGGAAGGGGAGGGGGAGAGGCCTTTTCTCCCCCAAACCCCTCCCCCATCTCCCCTCCCTCCCTCCCCCCAGCCTGAGCTCTGGCCCTGCCCTACCCCCCTGAGGGAAGCCGCACCTTATTTTTGAGGTATTTCTGGACCAGGCCGGATCCCTCCAGGAGGTACTTATCCCCCCTCCGCTGGTCGACGCAGGCGTGGAGGGGCTTCTTCGCCACGGCCATGATGGCCTCAGCCATGTTCGCGTGGATGAAGTTCTTCTCGCTCTGGATGCCCATCAGCGGCCGGTCGGACTGGGGAGGCACCTGGGCTTTGACGGGGAGACGCTTTGGTCGCTCGTACGTGCCTTCCGTCGTGGGGTGATGGGACAAAAAACCAAAAAAACACAAAACCCAAGTGGGTGATGGTGCATCCTTTGGGCGTCGGAGCTTCAACTCCACTGAACGACCCTCCGTCAAGTTACTGAAAGCGACGCCAGGGTTGTTGTTTTTTTTTCACACTGAACACCCCGGTGTGGCATTCCCCCCTCCCCCCCAGTCAAAATTTTGGAAGCTCGGCAACAGACTTGGATGGATGCGAGGTGCCGTTTGGTGACTTTGCGACAAGGGGAAAAAAATGACGGGGAGAGCCACATTCTGGGTTCCCCACCCAACACCAACATGGCCACGCCTAATAAATCAATGGCTTCAGGACTCGGAGACTTATGATTTGAAGTAGGGGGAGGGGGAAATTGGTCGGTGCCCGGACAGTGGGGACTTCCCAACGTCGTCGGCAACCCCCCCCCCACCCAGTTCGGGGAAAGTCCCCCCAGTCTTTAAACTGGTCCCCAGGATCTCGACCGGAGGAAGAAAGAGGTATGAGTCCCACTTCCTTTCACCCCACGACCAAGGGGAAGAGTCGAGCGCGCCAACGTACATTTGGGGACCTTGCGCTCCTTGGAGTGTTTCCGGAGGTAGTCCTTTGGGGTGGGCACCTGCAGCTTCGGGATGCCCATGGTCTGGCAGGGTGCCTTCTTCTTCTCCTCCATCTCCCGCTGGACGAACGGACGGAAGGTGGAGGTGTACCTTGGGTGGAGGAGACAGGGGACTCACAGATGAAGGGGTCTTCCCGGGTTCGGGATGCGGGGTGGACTCGATCTATCTATCTGTCTACCCATATTTCTCTCTCTCTCCTCTTTCTATATATATCATATCTCTCTCTCTCTCTCTCCTCTCTATCATCTCTCTATCCATTTATCTACGCTCTATCTATCTATCTATCTATCTATCTATCTATCTATCTATCTATAGCTTTCTCTATCATCTATCTATCAATCCATGCTCTAGCTATCATCTATCATCTTTCATCTCTTTCTATCTATCCTATCTTTATCTCTCTCTATCATCTGTCTAACAATCTATCCATCTATCTATGATCTAGCTATCATCTATTTATTTACCATCTATCTTTCTATCCTATCGTTATCATATCTATCTATCTATCTATCTATCTATCTATCTATCTATCCTCTCTCTCTCTAGCTCTATCTATCTATCTATCATCTATCTATCTTCTCTCTCTATATAAATATATATAGCTTTATCTATCTATCTATTTATTTATCATCTATCTATCTATCCTCTCTCTCTCTCTCTCTCTCTCTCTCTCTCTCTCTCTCTATATATATATATATATATATATATATATATATATATATATATAAGATCTATCTATCTATCTATCTATCTATCTATCTATCTATCTATCTATCTATCTATCTTATCTATCTATCCATTCAACCATCCATCCATCCATCTATCTATCATATATTTATCTACCTACCTACCTACCATCTATCTCTTATCTATCTATCTATCTATCTATCTATCTACCTCTCTATCTCTCTATCTTTCCATCTATTTATCTTTATCATTTTTCTCTCCATCTTTCTTTCTTTCTTTCTTTCTTTCTTTCTTTCTTTCTTTCTTTCTTTCTTTCTTTCCTTCCTTCCTTTCTTCCTTCCTTTCCTTCCTTCCTTCCTTCCTTCCTTCCTTCCTTCCTTCCTTCCTTCCTTCCTTCCTTCCTTCCTTTCTTTCTTTCTTTCTTTCTTTCTTTCTTTCTTTCTCCATAAGGGAATCTACACCCACCCCTACCCCCCGCACCCACACGCCTACCTTAGCTGGTGTGGGGGCCTGGCGCGGCCTTCCACCCGGGTGGGGAGCCAGTGGTAGATGCTCTCCTGCTCCTCCGGGGGTGGCGGAGGGCACAGAACGTCAGCCATTTTGTCCGGGACGAGGGGCCCGGCGATCCCCCCCTCGGACACCTGGCGCTGAAATGGCAGAAGGGCGAGTTGGAGGGGGGTGGAGGGCATGGAGGCGGCTTCCCCAGGTGGGGAATCGAAGATGTGGGGGTGGGGGAGAGAGAGAGGGAGGAAGAAAGGGAGCAAAGCAACCCCCTAAAATGGCTGGCGGGTTAAACCTCGCCTCCGCGAGAGAAACACGTTCTGGGCCGGGTTGGACAAGGGAGGAAAGCAACAATGAGGAGTATTCCGGTTCAGCCAGTTACATAGTGAACGGGAATTGGGAGTAATTAGTTAGTAATTGGGAGCTGTCTCTCTCTCTCTCTTTCTCTCTCTCTCTATTATTGATCTATCTCTGTCTATCTCTCTCTATGTGTCTCTCTCTTTATCTCTATCTCTCTCTATCTATCTATCACCCGTCTCTATCTATCTCCCTATATGGATCTCTAAATAATCTATCTTTCTCTCTCACTATCTATCATCTAGCTTACTATCTATGTATCTCTCTCTATATATATATCTATCTCTATCTCTCTATTTCTATCTGTATCTCTATCTATGTATCTATCTATCTATCTATCTATCTATCTATCTATTTTTCTATCTATCTATCTCTATCTACCTATCTATCTATCTATCTACCCCCCATATCTATCTACTTAGCTCTCTTTACTATCTCTCTCTCTCTCTCTCTCTATCTATCTATCTATATCTATCACCTATCTATGTCTATCTCTCTATCAATCTCACTCTCTATTTCTCTATATCTGTATCTCTCTCTATTTTTATTTATCTATCTCTCCATCTGTCTCTCTCTCTCTCTCTCTATCTATCTATCTATCTATCTATCTATCTATCTATCTATCTATCTCTATATCTATCTACCCCCCTTATATCTATCTACTTAGCTCTCTTTACTATCTCTCTCTCTCTCTCTCTCTATCTATCTATCTATATCTATATATATCACCTATCTATGTCTATCTCTCTATCAATCTCACTCTCTATTTCTCTATATCTGTATCTATCTCTATCTATTTTTATTTATCTATCTCTCCATCTGTCTCTCTCTCTGTCTGTCTATCTATCTACCTATCTATCTATCTATCTATCTATCTATCTATCTATCTATCTATCTCTATATCTATCTACCCCCTTATATCTATCTACTTAGCTCTCTTTACTATCTCTCTCTCTCTCTCTCTCTCTCTCTCTCTCTCTCTCTCTCTCTCTCTCTCTCTCTCTCTCTCTCTATATATATATATATATATATATATATATATATATATATTTGTTTTCTGAGGTTCTCATGGGTATTTGTATGTGGATCTTTGGTTGTTCGGGTTTTCTCCCGCGTAAGATTCAAGTATCTAGGCAACGTTTCGATGAAGTCTCATTCATCATCTTCAGGCTTCTGTCTCCGGCTCTGTGCTTCTCAGAGTAATGTGAGATTGCAGCTGCTTCCTCCTTTTAACTGCCAGTGGGGGTGGGACTTGATTGGGTGGGGGCTTGGCTGTGTTCTGATTGGGTGGGGTGTGTTCTCATTGGTAGGGGGTTTGGCTGTGTTCTGATTGGTTGGGGGTTAGCCATGTTCTGATTGGTTGGAGGCGTGTTCTGTTCAGGTGGGGGCTTGGTTGTGCTCAGGTTAGTCTTAGTTGCTGGGGGATTTGAGCTGGTGAGTTGTGATCTTGCTGTTTGGCTTGAGTTCGTGGTCCTGCTGCATCTTCATAGTGGGTGTCGGTTTGCTTCATGTATGGCTCAGAGGGGTTTGAAGTGGGTAGTGATGCAGCTGCAGTGCAGCTTCTGGTCCATGGTCGTTTCTCATTTTCTGAATGGGTGGGAGTCTGTTTTCTATATGGAAGTGTGGTGGTGGCATCTTGTGTGGCTCTCTCATGGGTGTGGGTCTGGTGTCCTTCTTCATGTTAGGTACTCGTCTGTTCATGAGGGCGGGTTTCCAAATGGCTGGAAGGCGGGAGGTGTCATCTCGTTTGTTCATGCTGTGTGGGCGTTTTTCTATCTCTATGGCTTCTTTGATTATTCTGCTGTTGAAGTGTTCGGTTTTGGCGATAGTTCTGGTATTTTTAAAATCAATTTCATGTCCTGTGGCTTTGAGGTGTTGGACCAGGGAAGAGTCCTTTCAAAAGGATTCAACTTTGCTGTCGCTCCCAAACACATCCCCACAGAAACCATCATATGCGGAGTTGAAACCAGCCTGACCAAAACCAACCCTGATGATGCTAACAAAATCAGACTCGAAATCACCAACATCCTCTGCACTAGCAAACCACCCAAAAGCAACTTATCCAAAGAAGAACAAACTGCACTACTTAACCTGAAAGAAGACACCAGCATAATAATCCTACCAGCAGACAAGGGCAACGCGACAGTGGTTATGAACACATCTGACTACCAAACCAAGCTAACCAACCTACTCCAAGACCCCACATACAAACCCCTAAAGACAGACCCCACCACCTACCTAGAAAAAAACTACCAAATCCAAAATAAAAGCCTCCCCCATCAGTGAAGAAATCCAGCAAGGAATCATACCCAGAGAAAAATCATCCAGATGCCCCAAGCTTTATGGTCTCCCCAAAATACACAAAGAAGGAACCCCACTCAGACCAATAGTCAGCTCCATAGGCTCACCTCTACAAAACCTGGCCAAATTCCTCGCCAAACAACTACAACCCTATGCAGAATCCATCAACTCACACGTAAGAAACTCATTCCAGTTCATCGAGATCATAAAGAAACAAAACTTACAACCTAGCGACCTACTAGTAAGCTTCAATGTCATATCCCTCTTCACCCAAGTGCCAATAAAAGAAGCCTTGACAGCCATCCAAAACAAATACAACCCCCAAGCACATCCTAGATCTAACCAACCACTGCCTATCCAATACATACTTCACCTACAATGGACAAAAATACAAACAAATAGAAGGAGCACCCATGGGATCACCCCTCTCACCTGTCATCGCAAACCTCTACATGGAACACTTTGAAACACAAGCTCTAGAAAAATACGACCACAAACCCAAACTCTGGCTCAGAAACGTAGATGACACCTTCATAATCTGGCCACACGGGAAAGAAAAACTGAACAACTTCCTCACATACCTCAACAGCCTACACCCCAAAATACAATTCACCATGGAAACAGAAGCCAACAATCAACTTCCCTTCCTAGATGTCTTGGTATACAAAAGATCCAATGGCTCCCTAGGACACACCATCTACCAGAAGAAAACACATACTAACCGCTATCTACATGCACTCTCACACCACCACCCAGCACAGTTCAATTCCGTAGCCAAGACACTCATCTCCAGAACAAAATGCTTAGCCGATGAACAACACCAAAAAACCGAACTACACACTCTCACCAACGTACTTGCAGCCAATGGATTCCAAAGAAAGAAGATTACCCACCTAATCCAAAAAGAAACCCCAACCAAAATCCAAGACAGAGAACAAGAAAACGGCAAAGCCCTCCTCCCATATATAAAAGGCACTACAGACAAAATTAGCAAGATCCTCCAAAAACACAACATCAAAACAGCATTCTGCACAAACAGAAAAATATCCACCATCCTAAGAAACCCCAAAGACAAAATCGAATTAGAAAACCAAGGAGTATACGAAATCCCTGCACTGCCTGCCCTACCACATACATTGGACAAACTAACAGAAGAATAAGTGCACGCATTGAAGAACATAAGAACTCAATCAAAAAGAAGAAACGACCCCTCCCTGGTCCAACACCTCAAAGCCACAGGACATGAAATTGATTTTAAAAATACCAGAACTATCGCCAAAACCGAACACTTCAACAGCAGAATAATCAAAGAAGCCATAGAGGTAGAAAAACCCAATCAAGTCCCACCCTACTGGCAGTTAAAAGGAGGAAGCAGCTGCAATCTCACATTACTCTGAGAAGCACAGAGCCGGAGACAGAAGCCTGAAGTTGATGAATGAGAGTTCATCGAAACGCTGCCTAGATACTTGAATCTTACGCGGGAGAAAACCCGAACAACCAAAGATCCATATATATATATATATATATATATATATATATATATATATATATATATATATATATATATATATATATATCACCTATCTATGTCTATCTCTCTATCAATCTCACTCTCTATTTCTCTATATCTGTATCTATCTCTATCTCTCTATTTTTATTTATCTATCTCTCCATCGTTCTCTCTCTGTCTCTGTATCTATCTATCTCTCTATCTATCTATCTATCTATCTATCTATTTATCTAATCACCTATCTATGTCTCTCTCTCTCTCTCTCTCTCTCTCTCAAACCAACAGGAGGGGAGGGGCCTTTAAAAAGCCCCCGATCCCATTATACCATTTTGGCCTAATGTTGCCCCCCAGTCCCCTGATATTTTGGGGGGGGGTAGGAAGGCACTCACTTCGGATGCACCAGGAGGAACCGGGCCCCACTTTTTCGGCCAGGGGAGGGGAGGGTTTTCCCTCACTCTCCCCCTCCCACCGCCACCTCACAGACACCCCCCCCCCCTGGAAGGAAACGGGGCTTCGGCCGTCCGGTAGCGGCAGTTGGGGCCAAGGTGGGGGGGAGGATCCTATGGAGGCTCCGCCCCCACAGGAGGGGGTTCTGGGGCTCCGGAGAGTGGGCGGGGACTCTAGCCCCCTCTATTCTATTCTATTCTATTCTATTCTATTCTATTCTATTCTATTCTATTCTATTCTATTCTCTATTCTACTCTACTCTCTACTCTACTCTACTCTACTCTACTCTACTCTACTCTACTCTATTCTATTCTATTCTCTATTTCCTATTCTATTCTATTCTATTCTATTCTCTATTCTATTCTATTCTCTATTCTATTCTACTCTATTCTATTCTCTATTCCCTATTCTCTTCTATTCTATTCTCTATTCTGTTCTATTCTCTATTCTGTTCTATTCTCTATTCTCTATTCTATTCTCTATTCTATTCTATTCTCTATTCTATTCTATTCTCTATTCTATTCTATTCTATTCTCTATTCTATTCTATTCTACTCTACTCTACTCTATTCTATTCTCTGTTCTCTATTCTCTATTCTATTCTCTATTCCATTCTACTCTATTCTATTCTATTCTGTTCTCTATTCTATTCTTTATTCTATTCTATTCTATTCTCTATTCTATTCTACTCTACTCTATTCTATTCTCTGTTCTCTATTCCCTATTCTCTTCTCTTCTATTCTCTCTCTCTCTTCTCTTCTCTTCTCTTCTCTTCTCTTCTCTTCTCAATTCTATTCTATTCTATTCTATTCTATTCTATTCTCTATTCTCTATTATATTCTATTCTCTATTCTATTCTATTCTCTATTCTATTCTATTCTCTATTCTATTCTATTCTCTATTCCATTCTACTCTATTCTATTCTGTTCTGTTCTCTATTCTATTCTATTCTATTCTCTATTCTATTCTAATCTATTCTGTTCTATTCTATTCTCTATTCTATTCTATTCTATTCTCTATTCTATTCTCTATTCTACTCTACTCTATTCTATTCTATTCTCTATTCCCTATTCTCTTCTCTTCTCTTCTCTTCTCTTCTCTTCTATTGTCTATTCTATTCTATTCTCTATTCTATTCTATTCTATTCTATTCTATTCTACTCTACTCTATTCTATTCTCTGTTCTCTATTCTCTATTCTATTCTCTATTCTATTCCTCTATTCTATTCTCTCTTCTATTCTATTCTATTCTATTCTCTATTCTATTCTATTCTCTATTCTATTCTATTCTATTCTCTATTCTATTCTATTCTATTCTATTCTCTATTCTATTCTATTCTATTCTCTATTCTATTCTATTCTACTCTATTCTATTCTCTGTTCTCTATTCCCTATTCTCTTCCCTTCTCTTCTCTGTTCTATTCTATTCTATTCTATTCTATTCTATTCTATTCTATTCTATTCTATTCTATTCTATTCTATTCTCTGTTCTCTATTCTCTATTCTATTCTCTCTTCTATTCTATTCTCTATTCTATTCTATTCTCTATTCTATTCTATTCTCTATTCCATTCTACTCTATTCTATTCTGTTCTGTTCTCTATTCTATTCTATTCTATTCTATTCTCTATTCTATTCTAATCTATTCTATTCTCTATTCTATTCTATTCTATTCTATTCTCTATTCTATTCTCTATTCTATTCTACTCTACTCTATTCTATTCTATTCTCTATTCTCTATTCCCTATTCTCTTCTCTTCTATTCTCTCTTCTCTTCTCTTCTCTTCTCTTCTCTTCTCTTCTCTTCTCTTCTATTGTCTATTCTATTCTATTCTCTATTCTATTCTATTCTATTCTATTCTATTCTATTCTCTATTCCCTATTCTCTTCTCTTCTCTTCTCTTCTCTTCTCTTCTCTTCTCTTCTCTATTCTGTTCTCTGTTCTATTCTATTCTATTCTGCTATTCTATTCTATTCTATTCCATTTTCTATTCTATTCCATTTTCTATTCTATTCTATTCTATTCTATTCTATTCTATTCTATTCTATTCTATTCTATTCTATTCTATTACATTCCTTTCTCCCCCGTCCTCCCTCCCTCTCTCTCTCTCTCTCTCTCTGCCAGCTCCTTTTCCTCCTCCCCCCTCGGAGCTTCCGGTTGTCCCGAGGCTGACTGGGCCTCCCCCCCTCCCCCCTCCTCCCCCTCCTCTCATCTGGCCCCCTCACCCCGATGGGCTCCCCAGC